>NW_022142121.1:0-39838 GCF_007565055.1 Rhinopithecus roxellana | reverse complement strand
CTTTGTCACTGTAATGTTCATGGAGCTAGGAAGTATCTAATTGCAGATTTCCGGAAAACTGTGCTAACAAACTGAATCACTGAAGAGAACTGTAACTCTGTGAGTTGCATTCACACTGGCAATGCAGTTTCTCAGAAAGCTTCCTCTTTAGTTTTATGTGAGATAGTTCCTTTATCACCATGGGCCCCAATGGCTCCCAAATATCACTTGCAGATTCCACGAAAAAGAGTGTTAGCAACTGCTTCTTGAGGCAGAGGTTGTAACTCTGTGAGATGACTCACAGATCAGAAAGAAGTTTCTCAGAAAGCTTCTTTCACGTTTTGAACTGATGAAATTTCCTTTATCAGCGTAGGCCTCAATGTGATCCAAAGAAGCCCTTCTCAGATTCCTCAAAGACAGTGTTAATGGACTGCTCCACGAAACATAAGTGTAACTCTGTGAGATGAATTCACACATCACCAAGAAGTTTCTAAGAAAGCTTCTTTCTAGTTTTCATCTGTGGATATTTCCTTGTCACTGTAATGTTCATTGCGCTATGAAGTATCTAATGCAGATTTCCAGAAAACTGTGCTAACACGACTGATCACTGAAGAGAACGTGTAACTCTGTGGAGTTGCATTCACACTTGGCAATGCAGTTATCTCAGAAAGCTTCTCTTTAGTTATTATGTGAGGATATTTCCTTTATCACCATGGGCCCCAATAGGCTCCCAAATATCACTTTGCAGATTCCACGAAAAAGTGTTAGCAAACTGCTTCTTGAGGCAGAGGTTGTAACTCTGTGAGATGAACTCACAGATCAGAAAGAAGTTTCTCAGAAAGCTTCTTCACGTTTTGAACGGATGAATTCCTTTATCAGCGTAGGCCTCAATGTGATCCAAAGAAGCCCTTCTCAGATTCCTCAAAGACAGTGTTAATGGACTGCTCCACGAAACATAAGTGTAACTCTGTGAATGATTCACACATCACCAAGAAGTTTCTAAGAAAGCTTCTTTCTAGTTTTCATCTTGTGATATTTCCTTTGTCACTGTAATGTTCATTGCGCTATGAAGTATCTAATTGCAGATTTCCGAAAACTGTGCTAACAAACTGATCACTGAAGAGAAACGTGTAACTCTGTGAGTTGCATTCACACTTGGCAATGCAGTTTCTCAGAAAGCTTCTCTTTAGTTATTATGTGAGGATAATTCCTTTATCACCATGGGCCCCAATAGGCTCCCAAATATCACTTTGCAGATTCCACGAAAAGAGTGTTAGCAAACTGCTTCTTGAGGCAGACGGTTGTAACTCTGTGAGATGAACTCACAGATCAGAAAGAAGTTTCTCAGAATAGCTTCTTTCACGTTTTGAACTGATGAAATATCCTTTATCAGCGTAGGCCTCAATGTGATCCAAAGAAGCCCTTCTCAGATACCTCAAAGACAGTGTTAATGGACTGCTCCACGAAACATAAGTGTAACTCTGTGAGATGAATTCACACATCACCAAGAAGTTTCTAAGAAAGCTTCTTTCTAGTTTTCATCTGTGGATATTTCCTTTGTCACTGTAATGTTCATGGCGCTATGAAGTATCTAATTGCAGATTTCCAGAAAACTGTGCTAACAAACTGATCACTGAAGAGAAACGTGTAACTCTGTGAGTTGCATTCACACATGGCAATGCAGTTTCTCAGAAAGCTTCTCTTTAGTTATTATGTGAGGATATTTCCTTTATCACCATGGGCCCCAATAGGCTCCCAAATATCACTTTGCAGATTCCACGAAAAGAGTGTTAGCAAACTGCTTCTTGAGGCAGAGGTTGTAACTCTGTGAGATGAACTCACAGATCAGAAAGAAGTTTCTCAGAAAGCTTCTTTCACGTTTTGAACGGATGAAATTTCCTTTATCAGCGTAGGCCTCAATGTGATCCAAAGAAGCCCTTCTCAGATTCCTCAAAGACAGTGTTAATGGACTGCTCCACGAAACATAAGTGTAACTCTGTGAGATGAATTCACACATCACCAAGAAGTTTCTAAGAAAGCTTCTTTCTAGTTTTCATCTGTGGATATTTCCTTTGTCACTGTAATGTTCATTGCGCTATGAAGTATCTAATTGCAGATTTCCAGAAAACTGTGCTAACAAACTGATCACTGAAGAGAAACGTGTAACTCTGTGAGTTGCATTCACACATGGCAATGCAGTTTCTCAGAAAGCTTCTCTTTAGTTATTATGTGAGGATATTTCCTTTATCACCATGGGCCCCAATAGGCTCCCAAATATCACTTTGCAGATTCCACGAAAAGAGTGTTAGCAAACTGCTTCTTGAGGCAGAGGTTGTAACTCTGTGAGATGAACTCACAGATCAGAAAGAAGTTTCTCAGAAAGCTTCTTTCACGTTTTGAACGGATGAAATTTCCTTTATCAGCGTAGGCCTCAATGTGATCCAAAGAAGCCCTTCTCAGATTCCTCAAAGACAGTGTTAATGGACTGCTCCACGAAACATAAGTGTAACTCTGTGAGATGAATTCACACATCACCAAGAAGTTTCTAAGAAAGCTTCTTTCTAGTTTTCATCTGTGGATATTTCCTTTGTCACTGTAATGTTCATGGCGCTATGAAGTATCTAATTGCAGATTTCCAGAAAACTGTGCTAACAAACTGATCACTGAAGAGAAACGTGTAACTCTGTGAGTTGCATTCACACATGGCAATGCAGTTTCTCAGAAAGCTTCTCTTTAGTTATTATGTGAGGATATTCCTTTATCACCATGGGCCCCAATAGGCTCCCAAATATCACTTTGCAGATTCCACGAAAAGAGTGTTAGCAAACTGCTTCTTGAGGCAGAGGTTGTAACTCTGTGAGATGAACTCACAGATCAGAAAGAAGTTTCTCAGAAAGCTTCTTTCACGTTTTGAACGGATGAAATTTCCTTTATCAGCGTAGGCCTCAATGTGATCCAAAGAAGCCCTTCTCAGATTCCTCAAAGACAGTGTTAATGGACTGCTCCACGAAACATAAGTGTAACTCTGTGAGATGAATTCACACATCACCAAGAAGTTTCTAAGAAAGCTTCTTTCTAGTTTTCATCTGTGGATATTTCCTTTGTCACTGTAATGTTCATTGCGCTATGAAGTATCTAATTGCAGATTTCCAGAAAACTGTGCTAACAAACTGATCACTGAAGAGAAACGTGTAACTCTGTGAGTTGCATTCACACATGGCAATGCAGTTTCTCAGAAAGCTTCTCTTTAGTTATTATGTGAGGATATTTCCTTTATCACCATGGGCCCCAATAGGCTCCCAAATATCACTTTGCAGATTCCACGAAAAGAGTGTTAGCAAACTGCTTCTTGAGGCAGAGGTTGTAACTCTGTGAGATGAACTCACAGATCAGAAAGAAGTTTCTCAGAAAGCTTCTTTCACGTTTTGAACGGATGAAATTTCCTTTATCAGCGTAGGCCTCAATGTGATCCAAAGAAGCCCTTCTCAGATTCCTCAAAGACAGTGTTAATGGACTGCTCCACGAAACATAAGTGTAACTCTGTGAGATGAATTCACACATCACCAAGAAGTTTCTAAGAAAGCTTCTTTCTAGTTTTCATCTGTGGATATTTCCTTTGTCACTGTAATGTTCATTGCGCTATGAAGTATCTAATTGCAGATTTCCAGAAAACTGTGCTAACAAACTGATCACTGAAGAGAAACGTGTAACTCTGTGAGTTGCATTCACACATGGCAATGCAGTTTCTCAGAAAGCTTCTCTTTAGTTATTATGTGAGGATATTCCTTTATCACCATGGGCCCCAATAGGCTCCCAAATATCACTTTGCAGATTCCACGAAAAGAGTGTTAGCAAACTGCTTCTTGAGGCAGAGGTTGTAACTCTGTGAGATGAACTCACAGATCAGAAAGAAGTTTCTCAGAAAGCTTCTTTCACGTTTTGAACGGATGAAATTTCCTTTATCAGCGTAGGCCTCAATGTGATCCAAAGAAGCCCTTCTCAGATTCCTCAAAGACAGTGTTAATGGACTGCTCCACGAAACATAAGTGTAACTCTGTGAGATGAATTCACACATCACCAAGAAGTTTCTAAGAAAGCTTCTTTCTAGTTTTCATCTGTGGATATTTCCTTTGTCACTGTAATGTTCATTGCGCTATGAAGTATCTAATTGCAGATTTCCAGAAAACTGTGCTAACAAACTGATCACTGAAGAGAAACGTGTAACTCTGTGAGTTGCATTCACACATGGCAATGCAGTTTCTCAGAAAGCTTCTCTTTAGTTATTATGTGAGGATATTTCCTTTATCACCATGGGCCCCAATAGGCTCCCAAATATCACTTTGCAGATTCCACGAAAAGAGTGTTAGCAAACTGCTTCTTGAGGCAGAGGTTGTAACTCTGTGAGATGAACTCACAGATCAGAAAGAAGTTTCTCAGAAAGCTTCTTTCACGTTTTGAACGGATGAAATTTCCTTTATCAGCGTAGGCCTCAATGTGATCCAAAGAAGCCCTTCTCAGATTCCTCAAAGACAGTGTTAATGGACTGCTCCACGAAACATAAGTGTAACTCTGTGAGATGAATTCACACATCACCAAGAAGTTTCTAAGAAAGCTTCTTTCTAGTTTTCATCTGTGGATATTTCCTTTGTCACTGTAATGTTCATTGCGCTATGAAGTATCTAATTGCAGATTTCCAGAAAACTGTGCTAACAAACTGATCACTGAAGAGAAACGTGTAACTCTGTGAGTTGCATTCACACATGGCAATGCAGTTTCTCAGAAAGCTTCTCTTTAGTTATTATGTGAGGATATTTCCTTTATCACCATGGGCCCCAATAGGCTCCCAAATATCACTTTGCAGATTCCACGAAAAGAGTGTTAGCAAACTGCTTCTTGAGGCAGAGGTTGTAACTCTGTGAGATGAACTCACAGATCAGAAAGAAGTTTCTCAGAAAGCTTCTTTCACGTTTTGAACGGATGAAATTTCCTTTATCAGCGTAGGCCTCAATGTGATCCAAAGAAGCCCTTCTCAGATTCCTCAAAGACAGTGTTAATGGACTGCTCCACGAAACATAAGTGTAACTCTGTGAGATGAATTCACACATCACCAAGAAGTTTCTAAGAAAGCTTCTTTCTAGTTTTCATCTGTGGATATTTCCTTTGTCACTGTAATGTTCATTGCGCTATGAAGTATCTAATTGCAGATTTCCAGAAAACTGTGCTAACAAACTGATCACTGAAGAGAAACGTGTAACTCTGTGAGTTGCATTCACACATGGCAATGCAGTTTCTCAGAAAGCTTCTCTTTAGTTATTATGTGAGGATATTCCTTTATCACCATGGGCCCCAATAGGCTCCCAAATATCACTTTGCAGATTCCACGAAAAGAGTGTTAGCAAACTGCTTCTTGAGGCAGAGGTTGTAACTCTGTGAGATGAACTCACAGATCAGAAAGAAGTTTCTCAGAAAGCTTCTTTCACGTTTTGAACGGATGAAATTTCCTTTATCAGCGTAGGCCTCAATGTGATCCAAAGAAGCCCTTCTCAGATTCCTCAAAGACAGTGTTAATGGACTGCTCCACGAAACATAAGTGTAACTCTGTGAGATGAATTCACACATCACCAAGAAGTTTCTAAGAAAGCTTCTTTCTAGTTTTCATCTGTGGATATTTCCTTTGTCACTGTAATGTTCATTGCGCTATGAAGTATCTAATTGCAGATTTCCAGAAAACTGTGCTAACAAACTGATCACTGAAGAGAAACGTGTAACTCTGTGAGTTGCATTCACACATGGCAATGCAGTTTCTCAGAAAGCTTCTCTTTAGTTATTATGTGAGGATATTTCCTTTATCACCATGGGCCCCAATAGGCTCCCAAATATCACTTTGCAGATTCCACGAAAAGAGTGTTAGCAAACTGCTTCTTGAGGCAGAGGTTGTAACTCTGTGAGATGAACTCACAGATCAGAAAGAAGTTTCTCAGAAAGCTTCTTTCACGTTTTGAACGGATGAAATTTCCTTTATCAGCGTAGGCCTCAATGTGATCCAAAGAAGCCCTTCTCAGATTCCTCAAAGACAGTGTTAATGGACTGCTCCACGAAACATAAGTGTAACTCTGTGAGATGAATTCACACATCACCAAGAAGTTTCTAAGAAAGCTTCTTTCTAGTTTTCATCTGTGGATATTTCCTTTGTCACTGTAATGTTCATTGCGCTATGAAGTATCTAATTGCAGATTTCCAGAAAACTGTGCTAACAAACTGATCACTGAAGAGAAACGTGTAACTCTGTGAGTTGCATTCACACATGGCAATGCAGTTTCTCAGAAAGCTTCTCTTTAGTTATTATGTGAGGATATTTCCTTTATCACCATGGGCCCCAATAGGCTCCCAAATATCACTTTGCAGATTCCACGAAAAGAGTGTTAGCAAACTGCTTCTTGAGGCAGAGGTTGTAACTCTGTGAGATGAACTCACAGATCAGAAAGAAGTTTCTCAGAAAGCTTCTTTCACGTTTTGAACGGATGAAATTTCCTTTATCAGCGTAGGCCTCAATGTGATCCAAAGAAGCCCTTCTCAGATTCCTCAAAGACAGTGTTAATGGACTGCTCCACGAAACATAAGTGTAACTCTGTGAGATGAATTCACACATCACCAAGAAGTTTCTAAGAAAGCTTCTTTCTAGTTTTCATCTGTGGATATTTCCTTTGTCACTGTAATGTTCATTGCGCTATGAAGTATCTAATTGCAGATTTCCAGAAAACTGTGCTAACAAACTGATCACTGAAGAGAAACGTGTAACTCTGTGAGTTGCATTCACACATGGCAATGCAGTTTCTCAGAAAGCTTCTCTTTAGTTATTATGTGAGGATATTTCCTTTATCACCATGGGCCCCAATAGGCTCCCAAATATCACTTTGCAGATTCCACGAAAAGAGTGTTAGCAAACTGCTTCTTGAGGCAGAGGTTGTAACTCTGTGAGATGAACTCACAGATCAGAAAGAAGTTTCTCAGAAAGCTTCTTTCACGTTTTGAACGGATGAAATTTCCTTTATCAGCGTAGGCCTCAATGTGATCCAAAGAAGCCCTTCTCAGATTCCTCAAAGACAGTGTTAATGGACTGCTCCACGAAACATAAGTGTAACTCTGTGAGATGAATTCACACATCACCAAGAAGTTTCTAAGAAAGCTTCTTTCTAGTTTTCATCTGTGGATATTTCCTTTGTCACTGTAATGTTCATTGCGCTATGAAGTATCTAATTGCAGATTTCCAGAAAACTGTGCTAACAAACTGATCACTGAAGAGAAACGTGTAACTCTGTGAGTTGCATTCACACATGGCAATGCAGTTTCTCAGAAAGCTTCTCTTTAGTTATTATGTGAGGATATTTCCTTTATCACCATGGGCCCCAATAGGCTCCCAAATATCACTTTGCAGATTCCACGAAAAGAGTGTTAGCAAACTGCTTCTTGAGGCAGAGGTTGTAACTCTGTGAGATGAACTCACAGATCAGAAAGAAGTTTCTCAGAAAGCTTCTTTCACGTTTTGAACGGATGAAATTTCCTTTATCAGCGTAGGCCTCAATGTGATCCAAAGAAGCCCTTCTCAGATTCCTCAAAGACAGTGTTAATGGACTGCTCCACGAAACATAAGTGTAACTCTGTGAGATGAATTCACACATCACCAAGAAGTTTCTAAGAAAGCTTCTTTCTAGTTTTCATCTGTGGATATTTCCTTTGTCACTGTAATGTTCATTGCGCTATGAAGTATCTAATTGCAGATTTCCAGAAAACTGTGCTAACAAACTGATCACTGAAGAGAAACGTGTAACTCTGTGAGTTGCATTCACACATGGCAATGCAGTTTCTCAGAAAGCTTCTCTTTAGTTATTATGTGAGGATATTTCCTTTATCACCATGGGCCCCAATAGGCTCCCAAATATCACTTTGCAGATTCCACGAAAAGAGTGTTAGCAAACTGCTTCTTGAGGCAGAGGTTGTAACTCTGTGAGATGAACTCACAGATCAGAAAGAAGTTTCTCAGAAAGCTTCTTTCACGTTTTGAACGGATGAAATTTCCTTTATCAGCGTAGGCCTCAATGTGATCCAAAGAAGCCCTTCTCAGATTCCTCAAAGACAGTGTTAATGGACTGCTCCACGAAACATAAGTGTAACTCTGTGAGATGAATTCACACATCACCAAGAAGTTTCTAAGAAAGCTTCTTTCTAGTTTTCATCTGTGGATATTTCCTTTGTCACTGTAATGTTCATTGCGCTATGAAGTATCTAATTGCAGATTTCCAGAAAACTGTGCTAACAAACTGATCACTGAAGAGAAACGTGTAACTCTGTGAGTTGCATTCACACATGGCAATGCAGTTTCTCAGAAAGCTTCTCTTTAGTTATTATGTGAGGATATTTCCTTTATCACCATGGGCCCCAATAGGCTCCCAAATATCACTTTGCAGATTCCACGAAAAGAGTGTTAGCAAACTGCTTCTTGAGGCAGAGGTTGTAACTCTGTGAGATGAACTCACAGATCAGAAAGAAGTTTCTCAGAAAGCTTCTTTCACGTTTTGAACGGATGAAATTTCCTTTATCAGCGTAGGCCTCAATGTGATCCAAAGAAGCCCTTCTCAGATTCCTCAAAGACAGTGTTAATGGACTGCTCCACGAAACATAAGTGTAACTCTGTGAGATGAATTCACACATCACCAAGAAGTTTCTAAGAAAGCTTCTTTCTAGTTTTCATCTGTGGATATTTCCTTTGTCACTGTAATGTTCATTGCGCTATGAAGTATCTAATTGCAGATTTCCAGAAAACTGTGCTAACAAACTGATCACTGAAGAGAAACGTGTAACTCTGTGAGTTGCATTCACACATGGCAATGCAGTTTCTCAGAAAGCTTCTCTTTAGTTATTATGTGAGGATATTTCCTTTATCACCATGGGCCCCAATAGGCTCCCAAATATCACTTTGCAGATTCCACGAAAAGAGTGTTAGCAAACTGCTTCTTGAGGCAGAGGTTGTAACTCTGTGAGATGAACTCACAGATCAGAAAGAAGTTTCTCAGAAAGCTTCTTTCACGTTTTGAACGGATGAAATTTCCTTTATCAGCGTAGGCCTCAATGTGATCCAAAGAAGCCCTTCTCAGATTCCTCAAAGACAGTGTTAATGGACTGCTCCACGAAACATAAGTGTAACTCTGTGAGATGAATTCACACATCACCAAGAAGTTTCTAAGAAAGCTTCTTTCTAGTTTTCATCTGTGGATATTTCCTTTGTCACTGTAATGTTCATTGCGCTATGAAGTATCTAATTGCAGATTTCCAGAAAACTGTGCTAACAAACTGATCACTGAAGAGAAACGTGTAACTCTGTGAGTTGCATTCACACATGGCAATGCAGTTTCTCAGAAAGCTTCTCTTTAGTTATTATGTGAGGATATTTCCTTTATCACCATGGGCCCCAATAGGCTCCCAAATATCACTTTGCAGATTCCACGAAAAGAGTGTTAGCAAACTGCTTCTTGAGGCAGAGGTTGTAACTCTGTGAGATGAACTCACAGATCAGAAAGAAGTTTCTCAGAAAGCTTCTTTCACGTTTTGAACGGATGAAATTTCCTTTATCAGCGTAGGCCTCAATGTGATCCAAAGAAGCCCTTCTCAGATTCCTCAAAGACAGTGTTAATGGACTGCTCCACGAAACATAAGTGTAACTCTGTGAGATGAATTCACACATCACCAAGAAGTTTCTAAGAAAGCTTCTTTCTAGTTTTCATCTGTGGATATTTCCTTTGTCACTGTAATGTTCATTGCGCTATGAAGTATCTAATTGCAGATTTCCAGAAAACTGTGCTAACAAACTGATCACTGAAGAGAAACGTGTAACTCTGTGAGTTGCATTCACACATGGCAATGCAGTTTCTCAGAAAGCTTCTCTTTAGTTATTATGTGAGGATATTCCTTTATCACCATGGGCCCCAATAGGCTCCCAAATATCACTTTGCAGATTCCACGAAAAGAGTGTTAGCAAACTGCTTCTTGAGGCAGAGGTTGTAACTCTGTGAGATGAACTCACAGATCAGAAAGAAGTTTCTCAGAAAGCTTCTTTCACGTTTTGAACGGATGAAATTTCCTTTATCAGCGTAGGCCTCAATGTGATCCAAAGAAGCCCTTCTCAGATTCCTCAAAGACAGTGTTAATGGACTGCTCCACGAAACATAAGTGTAACTCTGTGAGATGAATTCACACATCACCAAGAAGTTTCTAAGAAAGCTTCTTTCTAGTTTTCATCTGTGGATATTTCCTTTGTCACTGTAATGTTCATTGCGCTATGAAGTATCTAATTGCAGATTTCCAGAAAACTGTGCTAACAAACTGATCACTGAAGAGAAACGTGTAACTCTGTGAGTTGCATTCACACATGGCAATGCAGTTTCTCAGAAAGCTTCTCTTTAGTTATTATGTGAGGATATTTCCTTTATCACCATGGGCCCCAATAGGCTCCCAAATATCACTTTGCAGATTCCACGAAAAGAGTGTTAGCAAACTGCTTCTTGAGGCAGAGGTTGTAACTCTGTGAGATGAACTCACAGATCAGAAAGAAGTTTCTCAGAAAGCTTCTTTCACGTTTTGAACGGATGAAATTTCCTTTATCAGCGTAGGCCTCAATGTGATCCAAAGAAGCCCTTCTCAGATTCCTCAAAGACAGTGTTAATGGACTGCTCCACGAAACATAAGTGTAACTCTGTGAGATGAATTCACACATCACCAAGAAGTTTCTAAGAAAGCTTCTTTCTAGTTTTCATCTGTGGATATTTCCTTTGTCACTGTAATGTTCATGGCGCTATGAAGTATCTAATTGCAGATTTCCAGAAAACTGTGCTAACAAACTGATCACTGAAGAGAAACGTGTAACTCTGTGAGTTGCATTCACACATGGCAATGCAGTTTCTCAGAAAGCTTCTCTTTAGTTATTATGTGAGGATATTTCCTTTATCACCATGGGCCCCAATAGGCTCCCAAATATCACTTTGCAGATTCCACGAAAAGAGTGTTAGCAAACTGCTTCTTGAGGCAGAGGTTGTAACTCTGTGAGATGAACTCACAGATCAGAAAGAAGTTTCTCAGAAAGCTTCTTTCACGTTTTGAACGGATGAAATTTCCTTTATCAGCGTAGGCCTCAATGTGATCCAAAGAAGCCCTTCTCAGATTCCTCAAAGACAGTGTTAATGGACTGCTCCACGAAACATAAGTGTAACTCTGTGAGATGAATTCACACATCACCAAGAAGTTTCTAAGAAAGCTTCTTTCTAGTTTTCATCTGTGGATATTTCCTTTGTCACTGTAATGTTCATGGCGCTATGAAGTATCTAATTGCAGATTTCCAGAAAACTGTGCTAACAAACTGATCACTGAAGAGAAACGTGTAACTCTGTGAGTTGCATTCACACATGGCAATGCAGTTTCTCAGAAAGCTTCTCTTTAGTTATTATGTGAGGATATTTCCTTTATCACCATGGGCCCCAATAGGCTCCCAAATATCACTTTGCAGATTCCACGAAAAGAGTGTTAGCAAACTGCTTCTTGAGGCAGAGGTTGTAACTCTGTGAGATGAACTCACAGATCAGAAAGAAGTTTCTCAGAAAGCTTCTTTCACGTTTTGAACGGATGAAATTTCCTTTATCAGCGTAGGCCTCAATGTGATCCAAAGAAGCCCTTCTCAGATTCCTCAAAGACAGTGTTAATGGACTGCTCCACGAAACATAAGTGTAACTCTGTGAGATGAATTCACACATCACCAAGAAGTTTCTAAGAAAGCTTCTTTCTAGTTTTCATCTGTGGATATTTCCTTTGTCACTGTAATGTTCATTGCGCTATGAAGTATCTAATTGCAGATTTCCAGAAAACTGTGCTAACAAACTGATCACTGAAGAGAAACGTGTAACTCTGTGAGTTGCATTCACACATGGCAATGCAGTTTCTCAGAAAGCTTCTCTTTAGTTATTATGTGAGGATATTTCCTTTATCACCATGGGCCCCAATAGGCTCCCAAATATCACTTTGCAGATTCCACGAAAAGAGTGTTAGCAAACTGCTTCTTGAGGCAGAGGTTGTAACTCTGTGAGATGAACTCACAGATCAGAAAGAAGTTTCTCAGAAAGCTTCTTTCACGTTTTGAACGGATGAAATTTCCTTTATCAGCGTAGGCCTCAATGTGATCCAAAGAAGCCCTTCTCAGATTCCTCAAAGACAGTGTTAATGGACTGCTCCACGAAACATAAGTGTAACTCTGTGAGATGAATTCACACATCACCAAGAAGTTTCTAAGAAAGCTTCTTTCTAGTTTTCATCTGTGGATATTTCCTTTGTCACTGTAATGTTCATGGCGCTATGAAGTATCTAATTGCAGATTTCCAGAAAACTGTGCTAACAAACTGATCACTGAAGAGAAACGTGTAACTCTGTGAGTTGCATTCACACATGGCAATGCAGTTTCTCAGAAAGCTTCTCTTTAGTTATTATGTGAGGATATTTCCTTTATCACCATGGGCCCCAATAGGCTCCCAAATATCACTTTGCAGATTCCACGAAAAGAGTGTTAGCAAACTGCTTCTTGAGGCAGAGGTTGTAACTCTGTGAGATGAACTCACAGATCAGAAAGAAGTTTCTCAGAAAGCTTCTTTCACGTTTTGAACGGATGAAATTTCCTTTATCAGCGTAGGCCTCAATGTGATCCAAAGAAGCCCTTCTCAGATTCCTCAAAGACAGTGTTAATGGACTGCTCCACGAAACATAAGTGTAACTCTGTGAGATGAATTCACACATCACCAAGAAGTTTCTAAGAAAGCTTCTTTCTAGTTTTCATCTGTGGATATTTCCTTTGTCACTGTAATGTTCATGGCGCTATGAAGTATCTAATTGCAGATTTCCAGAAAACTGTGCTAACAAACTGATCACTGAAGAGAAACGTGTAACTCTGTGAGTTGCATTCACACATGGCAATGCAGTTTCTCAGAAAGCTTCTCTTTAGTTATTATGTGAGGATATTTCCTTTATCACCATGGGCCCCAATAGGCTCCCAAATATCACTTTGCAGATTCCACGAAAAGAGTGTTAGCAAACTGCTTCTTGAGGCAGAGGTTGTAACTCTGTGAGATGAACTCACAGATCAGAAAGAAGTTTCTCAGAAAGCTTCTTTCACGTTTTGAACGGATGAAATTTCCTTTATCAGCGTAGGCCTCAATGTGATCCAAAGAAGCCCTTCTCAGATTCCTCAAAGACAGTGTTAATGGACTGCTCCACGAAACATAAGTGTAACTCTGTGAGATGAATTCACACATCACCAAGAAGTTTCTAAGAAAGCTTCTTTCTAGTTTTCATCTGTGGATATTTCCTTTGTCACTGTAATGTTCATGGCGCTATGAAGTATCTAATTGCAGATTTCCAGAAAACTGTGCTAACAAACTGATCACTGAAGAGAAACGTGTAACTCTGTGAGTTGCATTCACACATGGCAATGCAGTTTCTCAGAAAGCTTCTCTTTAGTTATTATGTGAGGATATTTCCTTTATCACCATGGGCCCCAATAGGCTCCCAAATATCACTTTGCAGATTCCACGAAAAGAGTGTTAGCAAACTGCTTCTTGAGGCAGAGGTTGTAACTCTGTGAGATGAACTCACAGATCAGAAAGAAGTTTCTCAGAAAGCTTCTTTCACGTTTTGAACGGATGAAATTTCCTTTATCAGCGTAGGCCTCAATGTGATCCAAAGAAGCCCTTCTCAGATTCCTCAAAGACAGTGTTAATGGACTGCTCCACGAAACATAAGTGTAACTCTGTGAGATGAATTCACACATCACCAAGAAGTTTCTAAGAAAGCTTCTTTCTAGTTTTCATCTGTGGATATTTCCTTTGTCACTGTAATGTTCATGGCGCTATGAAGTATCTAATTGCAGATTTCCAGAAAACTGTGCTAACAAACTGATCACTGAAGAGAACGTGTAACTCTGTGAGTTGCATTCACACATGGCAATGCAGTTTCTCAGAAAGCTTCTCTTTAGTTATTATGTGAGGATATTTCCTTTATCACCATGGGCCCCAATAGGCTCCCAAATATCACTTTGCAGATTCCACGAAAAGAGTGTTAGCAAACTGCTTCTTGAGGCAGAGGTTGTAACTCTGTGAGATGAACTCACAGATCAGAAAGAAGTTTCTCAGAAAGCTTCTTTCACGTTTTGAACGGATGAAATTTCCTTTATCAGCGTAGGCCTCAATGTGATCCAAAGAAGCCCTTCTCAGATTCCTCAAAGACAGTGTTAATGGACTGCTCCACGAAACATAAGTGTAACTCTGTGAGATGAATTCACACATCACCAAGAAGTTTCTAAGAAAGCTTCTTTCTAGTTTTCATCTGTGGATATTTCCTTTGTCACTGTAATGTTCATGGCGCTATGAAGTATCTAATTGCAGATTTCCAGAAAACTGTGCTAACAAACTGATCACTGAAGAGAAACGTGTAACTCTGTGAGTTGCATTCACACATGGCAATGCAGTTTCTCAGAAAGCTTCTCTTTAGTTATTATGTGAGGATATTTCCTTTATCACCATGGGCCCCAATAGGCTCCCAAATATCACTTTGCAGATTCCACGAAAAGAGTGTTAGCAAACTGCTTCTTGAGGCAGAGGTTGTAACTCTGTGAGATGAACTCACAGATCAGAAAGAAGTTTCTCAGAAAGCTTCTTTCACGTTTTGAACGGATGAAATTTCCTTTATCAGCGTAGGCCTCAATGTGATCCAAAGAAGCCCTTCTCAGATTCCTCAAAGACAGTGTTAATGGACTGCTCCACGAAACATAAGTGTAACTCTGTGAGATGAATTCACACATCACCAAGAAGTTTCTAAGAAAGCTTCTTTCTAGTTTTCATCTGTGGATATTTCCTTTGTCACTGTAATGTTCATGGCGCTATGAAGTATCTAATTGCAGATTTCCAGAAAACTGTGCTAACAAACTGATCACTGAAGAGAAACGTGTAACTCTGTGAGTTGCATTCACACATGGCAATGCAGTTTCTCAGAAAGCTTCTCTTTAGTTATTATGTGAGGATATTTCCTTTATCACCATGGGCCCCAATAGGCTCCCAAATATCACTTTGCAGATTCCACGAAAAGAGTGTTAGCAAACTGCTTCTTGAGGCAGAGGTTGTAACTCTGTGAGATGAACTCACAGATCAGAAAGAAGTTTCTCAGAAAGCTTCTTTCACGTTTTGAACGGATGAAATTTCCTTTATCAGCGTAGGCCTCAATGTGATCCAAAGAAGCCCTTCTCAGATTCCTCAAAGACAGTGTTAATGGACTGCTCCACGAAACATAAGTGTAACTCTGTGAGATGAATTCACACATCACCAAGAAGTTTCTAAGAAAGCTTCTTTCTAGTTTTCATCTGTGGATATTTCCTTTGTCACTGTAATGTTCATGGCGCTATGAAGTATCTAATTGCAGATTTCCAGAAAACTGTGCTAACAAACTGATCACTGAAGAGAAACGTGTAACTCTGTGAGTTGCATTCACACATGGCAATGCAGTTTCTCAGAAAGCTTCTCTTTAGTTATTATGTGAGGATATTTCCTTTATCACCATGGGCCCCAATAGGCTCCCAAATATCACTTTGCAGATTCCACGAAAAGAGTGTTAGCAAACTGCTTCTTGAGGCAGAGGTTGTAACTCTGTGAGATGAACTCACAGATCAGAAAGAAGTTTCTCAGAAAGCTTCTTTCACGTTTTGAACGGATGAAATTTCCTTTATCAGCGTAGGCCTCAATGTGATCCAAAGAAGCCCTTCTCAGATTCCTCAAAGACAGTGTTAATGGACTGCTCCACGAAACATAAGTGTAACTCTGTGAGATGAATTCACACATCACCAAGAAGTTTCTAAGAAAGCTTCTTTCTAGTTTTCATCTGTGGATATTTCCTTTGTCACTGTAATGTTCATGGCGCTATGAAGTATCTAATTGCAGATTTCCAGAAAACTGTGCTAACAAACTGATCACTGAAGAGAAACGTGTAACTCTGTGAGTTGCATTCACACATGGCAATGCAGTTTCTCAGAAAGCTTCTCTTTAGTTATTATGTGAGGATATTTCCTTTATCACCATGGGCCCCAATAGGCTCCCAAATATCACTTTGCAGATTCCACGAAAAGAGTGTTAGCAAACTGCTTCTTGAGGCAGAGGTTGTAACTCTGTGAGATGAACTCACAGATCAGAAAGAAGTTTCTCAGAAAGCTTCTTTCACGTTTTGAACGGATGAAATTTCCTTTATCAGCGTAGGCCTCAATGTGATCCAAAGAAGCCCTTCTCAGATTCCTCAAAGACAGTGTTAATGGACTGCTCCACGAAACATAAGTGTAACTCTGTGAGATGAATTCACACATCACCAAGAAGTTTCTAAGAAAGCTTCTTTCTAGTTTTCATCTGTGGATATTTCCTTTGTCACTGTAATGTTCATGGCGCTATGAAGTATCTAATTGCAGATTTCCAGAAAACTGTGCTAACAAACTGATCACTGAAGAGAAACGTGTAACTCTGTGAGTTGCATTCACACATGGCAATGCAGTTTCTCAGAAAGCTTCTCTTTAGTTATTATGTGAGGATATTTCCTTTATCACCATGGGCCCCAATAGGCTCCCAAATATCACTTTGCAGATTCCACGAAAAGAGTGTTAGCAAACTGCTTCTTGAGGCAGAGGTTGTAACTCTGTGAGATGAACTCACAGATCAGAAAGAAGTTTCTCAGAAAGCTTCTTTCACGTTTTGAACGGATGAAATTTCCTTTATCAGCGTAGGCCTCAATGTGATCCAAAGAAGCCCTTCTCAGATTCCTCAAAGACAGTGTTAATGGACTGCTCCACGAAACATAAGTGTAACTCTGTGAGATGAATTCACACATCACCAAGAAGTTTCTAAGAAAGCTTCTTTCTAGTTTTCATCTGTGGATATTTCCTTTGTCACTGTAATGTTCATGGCGCTATGAAGTATCTAATTGCAGATTTCCAGAAAACTGTGCTAACAAACTGATCACTGAAGAGAAACGTGTAACTCTGTGAGTTGCATTCACACATGGCAATGCAGTTTCTCAGAAAGCTTCTCTTTAGTTATTATGTGAGGATATTTCCTTTATCACCATGGGCCCCAATAGGCTCCCAAATATCACTTTGCAGATTCCACGAAAAGAGTGTTAGCAAACTGCTTCTTGAGGCAGAGGTTGTAACTCTGTGAGATGAACTCACAGATCAGAAAGAAGTTTCTCAGAAAGCTTCTTTCACGTTTTGAACGGATGAAATTTCCTTTATCAGCGTAGGCCTCAATGTGATCCAAAGAAGCCCTTCTCAGATTCCTCAAAGACAGTGTTAATGGACTGCTCCACGAAACATAAGTGTAACTCTGTGAGATGAATTCACACATCACCAAGAAGTTTCTAAGAAAGCTTCTTTCTAGTTTTCATCTGTGGATATTTCCTTTGTCACTGTAATGTTCATGGCGCTATGAAGTATCTAATTGCAGATTTCCAGAAAACTGTGCTAACAAACTGATCACTGAAGAGAAACGTGTAACTCTGTGAGTTGCATTCACACATGGCAATGCAGTTTCTCAGAAAGCTTCTCTTTAGTTATTATGTGAGGATAATTCCTTTATCACCATGGGCCCCAATAGGCTCCCAAATATCACTTTGCAGATTCCACGAAAAGAGTGTTAGCAAACTGCTTCTTGAGGCAGAGGTTGTAACTCTGTGAGATGAACTCACAGATCAGAAAGAAGTTTCTCAGAAAGCTTCTTTCACGTTTTGAACGGATGAAATTTCCTTTATCAGCGTAGGCCTCAATGTGATCCAAAGAAGCCCTTCTCAGATTCCTCAAAGACAGTGTTAATGGACTGCTCCACGAAACATAAGTGTAACTCTGTGAGATGAATTCACACATCACCAAGAAGTTTCTAAGAAAGCTTCTTTCTAGTTTTCATCTGTGGATATTTCCTTTGTCACTGTAATGTTCATGGCGCTATGAAGTATCTAATTGCAGATTTCCAGAAAACTGTGCTAACAAACTGATCACTGAAGAGAAACGTGTAACTCTGTGAGTTGCATTCACACATGGCAATGCAGTTTCTCAGAAAGCTTCTCTTTAGTTATTATGTGAGGATATTTCCTTTATCACCATGGGCCCCAATAGGCTCCCAAATATCACTTTGCAGATTCCACGAAAAGAGTGTTAGCAAACTGCTTCTTGAGGCAGAGGTTGTAACTCTGTGAGATGAACTCACAGATCAGAAAGAAGTTTCTCAGAAAGCTTCTTTCACGTTTTGAACGGATGAAATTTCCTTTATCAGCGTAGGCCTCAATGTGATCCAAAGAAGCCCTTCTCAGATTCCTCAAAGACAGTGTTAATGGACTGCTCCACGAAACATAAGTGTAACTCTGTGAGATGAATTCACACATCACCAAGAAGTTTCTAAGAAAGCTTCTTTCTAGTTTTCATCTGTGGATATTTCCTTTGTCACTGTAATGTTCATGGCGCTATGAAGTATCTAATTGCAGATTTCCAGAAAACTGTGCTAACAAACTGATCACTGAAGAGAAACGTGTAACTCTGTGAGTTGCATTCACACATGGCAATGCAGTTTCTCAGAAAGCTTCTCTTTAGTTATTATGTGAGGATATTTCCTTTATCACCATGGGCCCCAATAGGCTCCCAAATATCACTTTGCAGATTCCACGAAAAGAGTGTTAGCAAACTGCTTCTTGAGGCAGAGGTTGTAACTCTGTGAGATGAACTCACAGATCAGAAAGAAGTTTCTCAGAAAGCTTCTTTCACGTTTTGAACGGATGAAATTTCCTTTATCAGCGTAGGCCTCAAAGTGATCCAAAGAAGCCCTTCTCAGATTCCCCAAAGACAGTGTTAATGGACTGCTCCACGAAACATAAGTGTAACTCTGTGAGATGAATTCACACATCACCAAGAAGTTTCTAAGAAAGCTTCTTTCTAGTTTTCATCTGTGGATATTTCCTTTGTCACTGTAATGTTCATGGCGCTATGAAGTATCTAATTGCAGATTTCCAGAAAACTGTGCTAACAAACTGATCACTGAAGAGAAACGTGTAACTCTGTGAGTTGCATTCACACATGGCAATGCAGTTTCTCAGAAAGCTTCTCTTTAGTTATTATGTGAGGATAATTCCTTTATCACCATGGGCCCCAATAGGCTCCCAAATATCACTTTGCAGATTCCACGAAAAGAGTGTTAGCAAACTGCTTCTTGAGGCAGAGGTTGTAACTCTGTGAGATGAACTCACAGATCAGAAAGAAGTTTCTCAGAAAGCTTCTTTCACGTTTTGAACGGATGAAATTTCCTTTATCAGCGTAGGCCTCAAAGTGATCCAAAGAAGCCCTTCTCAGTTTCCTCAAAGACAGTGTTAATGGACTGCTCCACGAAACATAAGTGTAACTCTGTGAGATGAATTCACACATCACCAAGAAGTTTCTAAGAAAGCTTCTTTCTAGTTTTCATCTGTGGATATTTCCTTTGTCACTGTAATGTTCATGGAGCTATGAAGTATCTAATTGCAGATTTCCAGAAAACTGTGCTAACAAACTGATCACTGAAGAGAAACGTGTAACTCTGTGAGTTGCATTCACACATGGCAATGCAGTTTCTCAGAAAGCTTCTCTTTAGTTATTATGTGAGGATAATTCCTTTATCACCATGGGCCCCAATAGGCTCCCAAATATCACTTTGCAGATTCCACGAAAAGAGTGTTAGCAAACTGCTTCTTGAGGCAGAGGTTGTAACTCTGTGAGATGAACTCACAGATCAGAAAGAAGTTTCTCAGAAAGCTTCTTTCACGTTTTGAACTTATGAAATTTCCTTTATCAGCGTAGGCCTCAATGTGATCCAAAGAAGCCCTTCTCAGATTCCTCAAAGACAGTGTTAATGGACTGCTCCACGAAACATAAGTGTAACTCTGTGAGATGAATTCACACATCACCAAGAAGTTTCTAAGAAAGCTTCTTTCTAGTTTTCATCTGTGGATATTTCCTTTGTCACTGTAATGTTCATGGCGCTACTGAAGTATCTAATTGCAGATTTCCAGAAAACTGTGCTAACAAACTGATCACTGAAGAGAAACGTGTAACTCTGTGAGTTGCATTCACACATGGCAATGCAGTTTCTAGGAAAGCTTCTCTTTAGTTATTATGTGAGGATATTTCCTTTATCACCATGGGCCCCAATAGGCTCCCAAATATCACTTTTCAGATTCCACGAAAAGAGTGTTAGCAAACTGCTTCTTGAGGCAGAGGTTGTAACTCTGTGAGATGAACTCACAGATCAGAAAGAAGTTTCTCAGAAAGCTTCTTTCACGTTTTGAACGGATGAGATTTCCTTTATCAGCATAGGCCTCAATGTGATCCAATATCCCCTTCTCAGATTCCTCAAAGATAGTGTTAATGGACTGCTCCACGAAACATAAGTGTAACTCTGTGAGATGAATTCACACATCACCAAGAAGTTTCTAAGAAAGCTTCTTTCTAGTTTTCATCTGTGGATATTTCCTTTGTCACTGTAATGTTCATGGCGCTATGAAGTATCTAATTGCAGATTTCCAGAAAACTGTGCTAACAAACTGATCACTGAAGAGAAACGTGTAACTCTGTGAGTTGCATTCACACATGGCAATGCAGTTTCTCAGAAAGCTTCTCTTTAGTTATTATGTGAGGATAATTCCTTTATCACCATGGGCCCCAATAGGCTCCCAAATATCACTTTGCAGATTCCACGAAAAGAGTGTTAGCAAACTGCTTCTTGAGGCAGACGTTGTAACTCTGTGAGATGAACTCACAGATCAGAAAGAAGTTTCTCAGAAAGCTTCTTTCACGTTTTGAACTTATGAAATTTCCTTTATCAGCGTAGGCCTCAATGTGATCCAAAGAAGCCCTTCTCAGATTCCTCAAAGACAGTGTTAATGGACTGCTCCACGAAACATAAGTGTAACTCTGTGAGATGAATTCACACATCACCAAGAAGTTTCTAAGAAAGCTTCTTTCTAGTTTTCATCTGTGGATATTTCCTTTGTCACTGTAATGTTCATGGAGCTATGAAGTATCTAATTGCAGATTTCCGGAAAACTGTGCTAACAAACTGATCACTGAAGAGAAACGTGTAACTCTGTGAGTTGCGATTCACACATGGCAATGCCATTTCTCAGAAAGCTTCTCTTTAGTTATTATGTGAGGATAATTCCTTTATCACCATGGGCCCCAATAGGCTCCCAAATATCACTTTGCAGATTCCACGAAAAGAGTGTTAGCAAACTGCTTCTTGAGGCAGAGGTTGTAACTCTGTGAGATGAACTCACAGATCAGAAAGAAGTTTCTCAGAAAGCTTCTTTCACGTTTTGAACGGATGAAATTTCCTTTATCAGCGTAGGCCTCAATGTGATCCAAAGAAGCCCTTCTCAGATTCCTCAAAGACAGTGTTAATGGACTGCTCCACGAAACATAAGTGTAACTCTGTGAGATGAATTCACACATCACCAAGAAGTCTCTAAGAAAGCTTCTTTCTAGTTTTCATCTGTGGATATTTCCTTTGTCACTGTAATGTTCATGGCGCTATGAAGTATCTAATGCAGATTTCCAGAAAACTGTGCTAACAAACTGATCACTGAAGAGAAACGTGTAACTCTGTGAGTTGCATTCACACATGGCAGTGCAGTTTCTCAGAAAGCTTCTCTTTAGTTATTATGTGAGGATAATTCCTTTATCACCATGGGCCCCAATAGGCTCCCAAATATCACTTTGCAGATTCCACGAAAAGAGTGTTAGCAAACTGCTTCTTGAGGCAGAGGTTGTAACTCTGTGAGATGAACTCACAGATTAGAAAGAAGTTTCTCAGAAAGCTTCTTTCACGTTTTGAACTTATGAAATTTCCTTTATCAGCGTAGGCCTCAGTGTGATCCAAAGAAGCCCTTCTCAGATTCCTCAAAGACAGTGTTAATGGACTGCTCCAGGAAACATAAGCGTAACTCTGTGAGATGTATTCACACATCACCAAGAAGTTTCTAAGAAAGCTTCTTTCTAGTTTTCATCTGTGGATATTTCCTTTGTCACTGTAATGTTCATGGCACTACGAAGTATCTAATTGCAGATTTCCAGAAAACTGTGCTAACAAACTGATCACTGAAGAGAAACGTGTAACTCTGTGAGTTGCATTCACACATGGCAATGAAGTTTCTCGGAAAGCTTCTCTTTAGTTATTATGTGAGGATATTTCCTTTATCACCATGGGACCCAATAGGCTCCCAAATATCACTTTTCAGACTCCACGAAAAGAGTGCTAGCAAACTGCTTCTTGAGGCAGAGGTTGTAACTCTGTGAGATGAACTCACAGATCAGAAAGAAGTTTCTCAGAAAGCTTCTTTCACGTTTCGAACGGATGAAATTTCCTTTATCAGCGTAGGCCTCAAATGGATCCAAAGAAGCCCTTCTCAGTTTCCCCAAAGACAGTGCTAATGGACTGCTCCACGAAACATAAGTGTAACTCTGTGAGATGAATTCACAAATCACCAAGAAGTTTCTAAGAAAGCTTCTTTCTATTTTCCATCTGTGGATATTTCCTTTGTCACTGTAATGTTCATGGAGCTATGAAGTATCTAATTGCAGATTTCCAGAAAACTGTGCTAACAAACTGATCACTGAAGAGAAACGTGTAACTCTGTGAGTTGCATTCACACATGGCAATGCAGTTTCTCAGAAAGCTTCTCTTTAGTTATTATGTGAGGATAATTCCTTTATCACCATGGGCCCCAAAAGGCACCCAAATAACACTTTGCAGATTCCACGAAAAGAGTGTTAGCAAACTGCTTCTTGAGGCAGAAGTTGTAACTCTGTGAGATGAACTCACAGATCAGAAAGAAGTTTCTCAGAAAGCTTCTCTTTAGTTATTATGTGAGGATAATTCCTTTATCACCACGGGCCCCAAATGGCTCCCAAATATCACCTTGCAGATTCCACGAAAAGAGTGTTAGCAAACTGCTTCTTGAGGCAGAGGTTGTAACTCTGTGAGATGAACTCACAGATCAGAAAGAAGTTTCTCAGAAAACTTCTTTCACGTTTTGAACTGATGAAATTTCCTTTATCAGCGTAGGCCTCAATGTGATCCAAATAAGCCCTTCTCAGATTCCTCAAAGACAGTGTTAATAGACTGCTCCACGAAACATAAGTGTAACTCTGTGAGATGAATTCACACATCACCAAGAAGTTTCTACGAAAGCTTCTTTCTAGTTTTCATCTGTGGATATTTCCTTTGTCACTGTAATGTTCATGGCGCTATGAAGTATCTAATCGCAGATTTCCAGAAAACTGGGCTAACAAACTGATCACTGAGGAGAAACGTGTAACTCTGTGGTTTGCATTTCACACATGGCAATGCAGTTTCTCAGAAAGCTTCTTTTAGTTATTATGTGAGGATATTTCCTTTATCACCATGGGCCCCAATAGGCTCCCAAATATCACTTTGCAGATTCCACGAAAGAGTGTTAGCAAACTGCTTCTTGAGGCAGAGGTTGTAACTCTGTGAGATGAACTCACAGATCAGAAAGAAGTTTCTCAGAAAGCCTCTTTCACGTTTTGAACGGATGCAATTTCCTTTATCAGCGTAGGCCTCAAAGAGATCCAAAGAAGCCTTTCTCAGTTTCCCCAAAGACAGTGTTAATGGACTGCTCCACGAAACATAAGTGTAACTCTGTGAGATGAATTCACACATCACCAAGAAGTTTCTAAGAAAGCTTCTTTCTAGTTTTCATCTGTGGATATTTCCTTTGTCACTGTAATGTTCATAGCTCTACGAAGTATCTAATTGCAGATTTCCAGAAAACTGTGCTAACAAACTTATCACTGAAGAGAAACGTGTAACTCTGTGAGTTGCATTCACACATGGCAATGCAGTTTCTCAGAAAGCTTCTCTTTAATTATTATGTGAGGATAATTCCTTTATCACCATGGGCCCCAATAGGCTCCCAAATATCACTTTGCAGATTCCACGAAAAGAGTGTTAGCAAACTGCTTCTTGAGGCAGACGTTGTAACTCTGTGAGATGAACTCACAGATCAGAAAGAAGTTTCTCAGAAAGCTTCTTTCACGTTTTGAACTTATGAAATTTCCTTTATCAGCATAGGCCTCAATGTGATCCAAAGAAGCCCTTCTCAGATACCTCAAAGACAGTGTTAATGGACTGCTCCACGAAACATAAGTGTAACTCTGTGAGATGAATTCACACATCACCAAGAAGTTTCTAAGAAAGCTTCTTTCTAGTTTTCATCTGTGGATATTTCCTTTGTCACTGTAATGTTCATGGCACTACGAAGTATCTAATTGCAGATTTCCAGAAAACTGTGCTAACAAACTGATCACTGAAGAGAAACGTGTAACTCTGTGAGTTGCATTCACACATGGCAATGAAGTTTCTCGGAAAGCTTCTCTTTAGTTATTATGTGAGGATATTTCCTTTATCACCATGGGACCCAATAGGCTCCCAAATATCACTTTTCAGACTCCACGAAAAGAGTGCTAGCAAACTGCTTCTTGAGGCAGAGGTTGTAACTCTGTGAGATGAACTCACAGATCAGAAAGAAGTTTCTCAGAAAGCTTCTTTCACGTTTCGAACGGATGAAATTTCCTTTATCAGCGTAGGCCTCAAATGGATCCAAAGAAGCCCTTCTCAGTTTCCCCAAAGACAGTGCTAATGGACTGCTCCACGAAACATAAGTGTAACTCTGTGAGATGAATTCACAAATCACCAAGAAGTTTCTAAGAAAGCTTCTTTCTATTTTCCATCTGTGGATATTTCCTTTGTCACTGTAATGTTCATGGAGCTATGAAGTATCTAATTGCAGATTTCCAGAAAACTGTGCTAACAAACTGATCACTGAAGAGAAACGTGTAACTCTGTGAGTTGCATTCACACATGGCAATGCAGTTTCTCAGAAAGCTTCTCTTTAGTTATTATGTGAGGATAATTCCTTTATCACCATGGGCCCCAAAAGGCACCCAAATAACACTTTGCAGATTCCACGAAAAGAGTGTTAGCAAACTGCTTCTTGAGGCAGAAGTTGTAACTCTGTGAGATGAACTCACAGATCAGAAAGAAGTTTCTCAGAAAGCTTCTCTTTAGTTATTATGTGAGGATAATTCCTTTATCACCACGGGCCCCAAATGGCTCCCAAATATCACCTTGCAGATTCCACGAAAAGAGTGTTAGCAAACTGCTTCTTGAGGCAGAGGTTGTAACTCTGTGAGATGAACTCACAGATCAGAAAGAAGTTTCTCAGAAAACTTCTTTCACGTTTTGAACTGATGAAATTTCCTTTATCAGCGTAGGCCTCAATGTGATCCAAATAAGCCCTTCTCAGATTCCTCAAAGACAGTGTTAATAGACTGCTCCACGAAACATAAGTGTAACTCTGTGAGATGAATTCACACATCACCAAGAAGTTTCTACGAAAGCTTCTTTCTAGTTTTCATCTGTGGATATTTCCTTTGTCACTGTAATGTTCATGGCGCTATGAAGTATCTAATCGCAGATTTCCAGAAAACTGGGCTAACAAACTGATCACTGAGGAGAAACGTGTAACTCTGTGGTTTGCATTTCACACATGGCAATGCAGTTTCTCAGAAAGCTTCTTTTAGTTATTATGTGAGGATATTTCCTTTATCACCATGGGCCCCAATAGGCTCCCAAATATCACTTTGCAGATTCCACGAAAGAGTGTTAGCAAACTGCTTCTTGAGGCAGAGGTTGTAACTCTGTGAGATGAACTCACAGATCAGAAAGAAGTTTCTCAGAAAGCCTCTTTCACGTTTTGAACGGATGCAATTTCCTTTATCAGCGTAGGCCTCAAAGAGATCCAAAGAAGCCTTTCTCAGTTTCCCCAAAGACAGTGTTAATGGACTGCTCCACGAAACATAAGTGTAACTCTGTGAGATGAATTCACACATCACCAAGAAGTTTCTAAGAAAGCTTCTTTCTAGTTTTCATCTGTGGATATTTCCTTTGTCACTGTAATGTTCATAGCTCTACGAAGTATCTAATTGCAGATTTCCAGAAAACTGTGCTAACAAACTTATCACTGAAGAGAAACGTGTAACTCTGTGAGTTGCATTCACACATGGCAATGCAGTTTCTCAGAAAGCTTCTCTTTAATTATTATGTGAGGATAATTCCTTTATCACCATGGGCCCCAATAGGCTCCCAAATATCACTTTGCAGATTCCACGAAAAGAGTGTTAGCAAACTGCTTCTTGAGGCAGACGTTGTAACTCTGTGAGATGAACTCACAGATCAGAAAGAAGTTTCTCAGAAAGCTTCTTTCACGTTTTGAACTTATGAAATTTCCTTTATCAGCGTAGGCCTCAATGTGATCCAAAGAAGCCCTTCTCAGATACCTCAAAGACAGTGTTAATGGACTGCTCCACGAAACATAAGTGTAACTCTGTGAGATGAATTCACACATCACCAAGAAGTTTCTAAGAAAGCTTCTTTCTAGTTTTCATCTGTGGATATTTCCTTTGTCACTGTAATGTTCATGGCACTACGAAGTATCTAATTGCAGATTTCCAGAAAACTGTGCTAACAAACTGATCACTGAAGAGAAACGTGTAACTCTGTGAGTTGCATTCACACATGGCAATGAAGTTTCTCGGAAAGCTTCTCTTTAGTTATTATGTGAGGATATTTCCTTTATCACCATGGGCCCCAATAGGCTCCCAAATATCACTTTTCAGATTCCACGAAAAGAGTGTTAGCAAACTGCTTCTTGAGGCAGAGGTTGTAACTCTGTGAGATGAACTCACAGATCAGAAAGAAGTTTCTCAGAAAGCTTCTTTCACGTTTTGAACGGATGAAATTTCCTTCATCAGCGTAGGCCTCAATGTGATCCCAAGAAGGCCTTCTCAGATTCCTCAAAGACAGTGTTAATGGACTGCTCCACGAAACATAAGTGTAACTCTGTGAGATGAATTCATACATCACCAAGAAGTTTCTAAGAAAGCTTCTTTCTAGTTTTCATCTGTGGATATTTCCTTTGTCACTGTAATGTTCATGGCGCTATGAAGTATCTAATTGCAGATTTCCAGAAAACTGTGCTAACAAACTGATCACTGAAGAGAAACGTGTAACTCTGTGAGTTGCATTCACACATGGCAATGCAGTTTCTCAGAAAGCTTCTCTTTAGTTATTATGTGAGGATAATTCCTTTATCACCATGGGCCCCAATAGGCCCCCAAATATCACTTTGCAGATTCCACGAAAAGAGTGTTAGCAAACTGCTTCTTGAGGCAGACGTTGTAACTCTGTGAGATGAACTCACAGATCAGAAAGAAGTTTCTCAGAAAGCTTCTTTCACGTTTTGAACTTATGAAATTTCCTTTATCAGCGTAGGCCTCAATGTGATCCAAAGAAGCCCTTCTCAGATTCCTCAAAGACAGTGTTAATGGACTGCTCCACGAAACATAAGTGTAACTCTGTGAAATGAATTCACACATCACCAAGAAGTTTCTAAGAAAGCTTCTTTCTAGTTTTCATCTGTGGATATTTCCTTTGTCACTGTAATGTTCATGGAGCTATGAAGTATCTAATTGCAGATTTCCGGAAAACTGTGCTAACATACTGATCACTGAAGAGAAACGTGTAACTCTGTGAGTTGCGCTCACACATGGCAATGCCATTTCTCAGAAAGCTTCTCTTTAGTTATTATGTGAGGATAATTCCTTTATCACCATGGGCCCCAATAGGCTCCCAAATATCACTTTGCAGATTCCACGAACAGAGTGTTAGCAAACTGCTATTTGAGGCAGAGGTTGTAACTCTGTGAGATGAACTCACAGATCAGAAAGAAGTTTCTCAGAAAGCTTCTTTCACGTTTTGAACGGATGAAATTTCCTTTATCAGCTAGGCCTTAATGTGATCCAAAGAAGCCCTTCTCAGATTCCTCAAAGACAGTGTTAATGGACTGCTCCACGAAACATAAGTGTAACTCTGTGAGATGAATACACATGTCCCCGAGAAGTCTCTAAGAAAGCTTCTTTCTAGTTTTCATCTGTGGATATTTCCTTTGTCACTGTAATGTTCTTGGCGCTATGAAGTATCTAAATGCAGATTTCCAGAAAACTGTGCTAACAAACTGATCACTGAAGAGAAACGTGTAACTCTGTGAGTTGCATTCACACATGGCAGTGCAGTTTCTCAGAAAGCTTCTCTTTAGTTATTATGTGAGGATAATTCCTTTATCACCCTGGGCCCCAATAGGCTCCCAAATATCACTTTGCAGATTCCACGAAAAGAGTGTTAGCAAACTGCTTCTTGAGGCAGAGGTTGTAACTCTGTGAGATGAACTCACAGATTAGAAAGAAGTTTCTCAGAAAGCTTCTTTCACGTTTTGAACTTATGAAATTTCCTTTATCAGCGTAGGCCTCAGTGTGATCCACAGAAGCCCTTCTCAGATTCCTCAAAGACAGTGTTAATGGACTGCTCCAGGAAACATAAGCGTAACTCTGTGAGATGTATTCACACATCACCAAGAAGTTTCTAAGAAAGCTTCTTTCTAGTTTTCATCTGTGGATATTTCCTTTGTCACTGTAATGTTCATGGCACTACGAAGTATCTAATTGCAGATTTCCAGAAAACTGTGCTAACAAACTGATCACTGAAGAGAAACGTGTAACTCTGTGAGTTGCATTCACACATGGCAATGAAGTTTCTCGGAAAGCTTCTCTTTAGTTATTATGTGAGGATATTTCCTTTATCACCATGGGACCCAATAGGCTCCCAAATATCACTTTTCAGACTCCACGAAAAGAGTGCTAGCAAACTGCTTCTTGAGGCAGAGGTTGTAACTCTGTGAGATGAACTCACAGATCAGAAAGAAGTTTCTCAGAAAGCTTCTTTCACGTTTCGAACGGATGAAATTTCCTTTATCAGCGTAGGCCTCAAATGGATCCAAAGAAGCCCTTCTCAGTTTCCCCAAAGACAGTGCTAATGGACTGCTCCACGAAACATAAGTGTAACTCTGTGAGATGAATTCACAAATCACCAAGAAGTTTCTAAGAAAGCTTCTTTCTATTTTCCATCTGTGGATATTTCCTTTGTCACTGTAATGTTCATGGAGCTATGAAGTATCTAATTGCAGATTTCCAGAAAACTGTGCTAACAAACTGATCACTGAAGAGAAACGTGTAACTCTGTGAGTTGCATTCACACATGGCAATGCAGTTTCTCAGAAAGCTTCTCTTTAGTTATTATGTGAGGATAATTCCTTTATCACCATGGGCCCCAAAAGGCTCCCAAATAACACTTTGCAGATTCCACGAAAAGAGTGTTAGCAAACTGCTTCTTGAGGCAGAAGTTGTAACTCTGTGAGATGAACTCACAGATCAGAAAGAAGTTTCTCAGAAAGCTTCTCTTTAGTTATTATGTGAGGATAATTCCTTTATCACCACGGGCCCCAAAAGGCTCCCAAATATCACCTTGCAGATTCCACGAAAAGAGTGTTAGCAAAGTGCTTCTTGAGGCAGAGGTTGTAACTCTGTGAGATGAACTCACAGATCAGAAAGAAGTTTCTCAGAAAACTTCTTTCACGTTTTGAACTGATGAAATTTCCTTTATCAGCGTAGGCCTCAATGTGATCCAAATAAGCCCTTCTCAGATTCCTCAAAGACAGTGTTAATAGACTGCTCCACGAAACATAAGTGTAACTCTGTGAGATGAATTCACACATCACCAAGAAGTTTCTACGAAAGCTTCTTTCTAGTTTTCATCTGTGGATATTTCCTTTGTCACTGTAATGTTCATGGCGCTATGAAGTATCTAATCGCAGATTTCCAGAAAACTGGGCTAACAAACTGATCACTGAAGAGAAACGTGTAACTCTGTGGTTTGCATTTCACACATGGCAATGCAGTTTCTCAGAAAGCTTCTTTTAGTTATTATGTGAGGATATTTCCTTTATCACCATGGGCCCCAATAGGCTCCCAAATATCACTTTGCAGATTCCACGAAAGAGTGTTAGCAAACTGCTTCTTGAGGCAGAGGTTGTAACTCTGTGAGATGAACTCACAGATCAGAAAGAAGTTTCTCAGAAAGCCTCTTTCACGTTTTGAACGGATGCAATTTCCTTTATCAGCGTAGGCCTCAAAGAGATCCAAAGAAGCCCTTCTCAGTTTCCCCAAAGACAGTGTTAATGGACTGCTCCACGAAACATAAGTGTAACTCTGTGAGATGAATTCACACATCACCAAGAAGTTTCTAAGAAAGCTTCTTTCTAGTTTTCATCTGTGGATATTTCCTTTGTCACTGTAATGTTCATAGCTCTACGAAGTATCTAATTGCAGATTTCCAGAAAACTGTGCTAACAAACTTATCACTGAAGAGAAACGTGTAACTCTGTGAGTTGCATTCACACATGGCAATGCAGTTTCTCAGAAAGCTTCTCTTTAGTTATTATGTGAGGATATTTCCTTTATCACCATGGGACCCAATAGGCTCCCAAATATCACTTTTCAGATTCCACGAAAAGAGTGTTAGCAAACTGCTTCATCAGGCAGAGGTTGTAACTCTGTGAGATGAACTCACAGATCAGAAAGAAGTTTCTCAGAAAGCTTCTTTCACGTTTTGAACGGATGAAATTTCCTTCATCAGCGTAGGCCTCAATGTGATCCCAAGAAGCCCTTCTCAGATTCCTCAAAGACAGTGTTAATGGACTGCTCCACGAAACATAAGTGTAACTCTGTGAGATGAATTCACACATCACCAAGAAGTTTCTAAGAAAGCTTCTTTCTAGTTTTCATCTGTGGATATTTCCTTTGTCACTGTAATGTTCATGGCGCTATGAAGTATCAAATTGCAGATTTCCAGAAAACTGTACTAACAAACAGATCACTCAAGAGAAACGTGTAACTCTGTGGTTTGCATTCACACATGGCAATGCAGTTTCTCAGAAAGCTTCTCTTTAGTTATTATGTGAGGATATTTCCTTTATCAACATGGGCCCCAATAGGCCCCCAAATATCACTTTGCAGATTCCACGAAAAGAGTGTTAGCAAACTGCTTCTTGAGGCAGACGTTGTAACTCTGTGAGATGAACTCACAGATCAGAAAGAAGTTTCTCAGAAAGCTTCTTTCACGTTTTGAACTTATGAAATTTCCTTTATCAGCGTAGGCCTCAATGTGATCCAAAGAAGCCCTTCTCAGATTCCTCAAAGACAGTGTTAATGGACTGCTCCACGAAACATAAGTGTAACTCTGTGAAATGAATTCACACATCACCAAGAAGTTTCTAAGAAAGCTTCTTTCTAGTTTTCATCTGTGGATATTTCCTTTGTCACTGTAATGTTCATGGAGCTATGAAGTATCTAATTGCAGATTTCCGGAAAACTGTGCTAACATACTGATCACTGAAGAGAAACGTGTAACTCTGTGAGTTGCGCTCACACATGGCAATGCCATTTCTCAGAAAGCTTCTCTTTAGTTATTATGTGAGGATAATTCCTTTATCACCATGGGCCCCAATAGGCTCCCAAATATCACTTTGCAGATTCCACGAACAGAGTGTTAGCAAACTGCTATTTGAGGCAGAGGTTGTAACTCTGTGAGATGAACTCACAGATCAGAAAGAAGTTTCTCAGAAAGCTTCTTTCACGTTTTGAACGGATGAAATTTCCTTTATCAGCTAGGCCTTAATGTGATCCAAAGAAGCCCTTCTCAGATTCCTCAAAGACAGTGTTAATGGACTGCTCCACGAAACATAAGTGTAACTCTGTGAGATGAATACACATGTCCCCGAGAAGTCTCTAAGAAAGCTTCTTTCTAGTTTTCATCTGTGGATATTTCCTTTGTCACTGTAATGTTCTTGGCGCTATGAAGTATCTAAATGCAGATTTCCAGAAAACTGTGCTAACAAACTGATCACTGAAGAGAAACGTGTAACTCTGTGAGTTGCATTCACACATGGCAGTGCAGTTTCTCAGAAAGCTTCTCTTTAGTTATTATGTGAGGATAATTCCTTTATCACCCTGGGCCCCAATAGGCTCCCAAATATCACTTTGCAGATTCCACGAAAAGAGTGTTAGCAAACTGCTTCTTGAGGCAGAGGTTGTAACTCTGTGAGATGAACTCACAGATTAGAAAGAAGTTTCTCAGAAAGCTTCTTTCACGTTTTGAACTTATGAAATTTCCTTTATCAGCGTAGGCCTCAGTGTGATCCACAGAAGCCCTTCTCAGATTCCTCAAAGACAGTGTTAATGGACTGCTCCAGGAAACATAAGCGTAACTCTGTGAGATGTATTCACACATCACCAAGAAGTTTCTAAGAAAGCTTCTTTCTAGTTTTCATCTGTGGATATTTCCTTTGTCACTGTAATGTTCATGGCACTACGAAGTATCTAATTGCAGATTTCCAGAAAACTGTGCTAACAAACTGATCACTGAAGAGAAACGTGTAACTCTGTGAGTTGCATTCACACATGGCAATGAAGTTTCTCGGAAAGCTTCTCTTTAGTTATTATGTGAGGATATTTCCTTTATCACCATGGGACCCAATAGGCTCCCAAATATCACTTTTCAGACTCCACGAAAAGAGTGCTAGCAAACTGCTTCTTGAGGCAGAGGTTGTAACTCTGTGAGATGAACTCACAGATCAGAAAGAAGTTTCTCAGAAAGCTTCTTTCACGTTTCCAACGGATGAAATTTCCTTTATCAGCGTAGGCCTCAAATGGATCCAAAGAAGCCCTTCTCAGTTTCCCCAAAGACAGTGCTAATGGACTGCTCCACGAAACATAAGTGTAACTCTGTGAGATGAATTCACAAATCACCAAGAAGTTTCTAAGAAAGCTTCTTTCTATTTTCCATCTGTGGATATTTCCTTTGTCACTGTAATGTTCATGGAGCTATGAAGTATCTAATTGCAGATTTCCAGAAAACTGTGCTAACAAACTGATCACTGAAGAGAAACGTGTAACTCTGTGAGTTGCATTCACACATGGCAATGCAGTTTCTCAGAAAGCTTCTCTTTAGTTATTATGTGAGGATAATTCCTTTATCACCATGGGCCCCAAAAGGCTCCCAAATAACACTTTGCAGATTCCACGAAAAGAGTGTTAGCAAACTGCTTCTTGAGGCAGAAGTTGTAACTCTGTGAGATGAACTCACAGATCAGAAGAAGTTTCTCAGAAAGCTTCTCTTTAGTTATTATGTGAGGATAATTCCTTTATCACCACGGGCCCCAAAAGGCTCCCAAATATCACCTTGCAGATTCCACGAAAAGAGTGTTAGCAAAGTGCTTCTTGAGGCAGAGGTTGTAACTCTGTGAGATGAACTCACAGATCAGAAAGAAGTTTCTCAGAAAACTTCTTTCACGTTTTGAACTGATGAAATTTCCTTTATCAGCGTAGGCCTCAATGTGATCCAAATAAGCCCTTCTCAGATTCCTCAAAGACAGTGTTAATAGACTGCTCCACGAAACATAAGTGTAACTCTGTGAGATGAATTCACACATCACCAAGAAGTTTCTACGAAAGCTTCTTTCTAGTTTTCATCTGTGGATATTTCCTTTGTCACTGTAATGTTCATGGCGCTATGAAGTATCTAATCGCAGATTTCCAGAAAACTGGGCTAACAAACTGATCACTGAAGAGAAACGTGTAACTCTGTGGTTTGCATTTCACACATGGCAATGCAGTTTCTCAGAAAGCTTCTTTTAGTTATTATGTGAGGATATTTCCTTTATCACCATGGGCCCCAATAGGCTCCCAAATATCACTTTGCAGATTCCACGAAAGAGTGTTAGCAAACTGCTTCTTGAGGCAGAGGTTGTAACTCTGTGAGATGAACTCACAGATCAGAAAGAAGTTTCTCAGAAAGCCTCTTTCACGTTTTGAACGGATGCAATTTCCTTTATCAGCGTAGGCCTCAAAGAGATCCAAAGAAGCCCTTCTCAGTTTCCCCAAAGACAGTGTTAATGGACTGCTCCACGAAACATAAGTGTAACTCTGTGAGATGAATTCACACATCACCAAGAAGTTTCTAAGAAAGCTTCTTTCTAGTTTTCATCTGTGGATATTTCCTTTGTCACTGTAATGTTCATAGCTCTACGAAGTATCTAATTGCAGATTTCCAGAAAACTGTGCTAACAAACTTATCACTGAAGAGAAACGTGTAACTCTGTGAGTTGCATTCACACATGGCAATGCAGTTTCTCAGAAAGCTTCTCTTTAGTTATTATGTGAGGATAATTCCTTTATCACCATGGGCCCCAATAGGCTCCCAAATATCACTTTGCAGATTCCACGAAAAGAGTGTTAGCAAACTGCTTCTTGAGGCAGACGTTGTAACTCTGTCAGATGAACTCACAGAGCAGAAAGAAGTTTCTCAGAAAGCTTCTTTCACGTTTTGAACTTATGAAATTTCCTTTATCAGCGTAGGCCTCAGTGTGATCCAAAGAAGCCCTTCTCAGATTCCTCAAAGACAGTGTTAATGGACTGCTCCACGAAACATAAGCGTAACTCTGTGAGATGAATTCACACATCACCAAGAAGTTTCTAAGAAAGCTTCTTTCTAGTTTTCATCTGTGGATATTTCCTTTGTCACTGTAATGTTCATGGCGCTACGAAGTATCTAATTGCAGATTTCCAGAAAACTGTGCTAACAAACTGATCACTGAAGAGAAACGTGTAACTCTGTGAGTTGCATTCACACATGGCAATGAAGTTTCTCGGAAAGCTTCTCTTTAGTTATTATGTGAGGATATTTCCTTTATCACCATGGGACCCAATAGGCTCCCAAATATCACTTTTCAGATTCCACGAAAAGAGTGTTAGCAAACTGCTTCATCAGGCAGAGGTTGTAACTCTGTGAGATGAACTCACAGATCAGAAAGAAGTTTCTCAGAAAGCTTCTTTCACGTTTTGAACGGATGAAATTTCCTTCATCAGCGTAGGCCTCAATGTGATCCCAAGAAGCCCTTCTCAGATTCCTCAAAGACAGTGTTAATGGACTGCTCCACGAAACATAAGTGTAACTCTGTGAGATGAATTCACACATCACCAAGAAGTTTCTAAGAAAGCTTCTTTCTAGTTTTCATCTGTGGATATTTCCTTTGTCACTGTAATGTTCATGGCGCTATGAAGTATCAAATTGCAGATTTCCAGAAAACTGTACTAACAAACAGATCACTCAAGAGAAACGTGTAACTCTGTGGTTTGCATTCACACATGGCAATGCAGTTTCTCAGAAAGCTTCTCTTTAGTTATTATGTGAGGATATTTCCTTTATCACCATGGGTCCCAATAGGCTCCCAAATATCACTTTGCAGATTCCACGAAAGAGTGTTAGCAAACTGCTTCTTGAGGCAGAATTTGTAACTCTGTGAGATGAACTCACAGATCAGAAAGAAGTTTCTCAGAAAGCTTCTTTCACGTTTTGAACGGATGAAATTTCCTTTATCAGCGTAGGCCTCAAAGTGATCCAAAGAAGCCCTTCTCAGTTTCCCCAAAGACAGTTTTAATGGACTGCTCCATGAAACATAAGTGTAACACTGTGAGATGAATTCACACATCACCAAGAAGTTTCTAAGAAAGCTTCTTTCTAGTTTTCATCTGTGGATATTTCCTTTGTCACTGTAATGTTCATGGCGCTATGAAGTATCTAATTGCAGATTTCCAGAAAACTGTGCTAACAAACTGATCACTGAATAGAAACGTGTAACTCTGTGAGTTGCATTCACACATGGCAATGCAATTTCTCAGAAAGCTTCTCTTTATTTATTATGTGACTATAATTCCTTTATCACCATGGGCCCCAATAGGCTCCCAAATATCACTTTGCAGATTCCACGAAAAGAGTGTTAGCAAACTGCTTCTTGAGGTAGAGGTTGTAACTCTCTGAGATGAACTCACAGATCAGAAAGAAGTTTCTCAGAAAGCTTCTTTCACGTTTTGAACGGATGAAATTTCCTTTATCAGCGTAGGCCTCAAAGAGATCCAAAGAAGCCCTTCTCAGTTTCCCCAAAGACAGTGTTAATGGACTGCTCCACGAAACATAAGTGTAACTCTGTGAGATGAATTCACACATCACCAAGAAGTTTCTAAGAAAGCTTCTTTCTAGTTTTCATCTGTGGATATTTCCTTTGTCACTGTAATGTTCATGGAGCTATGAAGTATCTAATTGCAGATTTCCGGAAAACTGTGCTAACAAACTGATCACTGAAGAGAAACGTGTAACTCTGAGTTGCATTCACACATGGCAATGCCGTTTCTCAGAAAGCTTCTCTTTAGTTATTATGTGAGGATAATTCCTTTATCACCATGGGCCCCAATAGGCTCCCAAATATCACTTTGCAGATTGAACGAAAAGAGTGTTAGCAAACTGCTTCTTGAGGCAGAGGTTGTAACTCTGTGAGATGAACTCACAGATCAGAAAGAAGTTTCTCAGAAAGCTTCTTTCACGTTTTGAACGGATGAAATTTCCTTTATCAGCGTAAGCCGCAAAGAGATCCAAAGAAGCCCTTCTCAGTTTCCCCAAAGACAGTGTTAATGGACTGCTCCACGAAACATAAGTGTAACTCTGTGAGATGAATTCACACATCACCAAGAAGTTTCTAAGAAAGCTTCTTTCTAGTTTTCATCTGTGGATATTTCCTTTGTCACTGTAATGTTCATGGAGCTATGAAGTATCTAATTGCAGATTTCCGGAAAACTGTGCTAACAAACTGATCACTGAAGAGAAACGTGTAACTCTGTGTTGCATTCACACATGGCAATGCCGTTTCTCAGAAAGCTTCTCTTTAGTAATTATGTGAGGATAATTCCTTTATCACCATGGGCCCCAATAGGCTCCCAAATATCACTTTGCAGATTCCACGAAAAGAGTGTTAGCAAACTGCTTCTTGAGGCAGAGGTTGTAACTCTGTGAGATGAACCCACAGATCAGAAAGAAGTTTCTCAGAAAGCTTCTTTCACGTTTTGAACGGATGAAATTTCCTTTATCCGCGTAGGCCTCAAAGTGATCCAAAGAAGCCCTTCTCAGTTTCCCCAAAGACAGTGTTAATGGACTGCTCCAGGAAAAATAAGTGTAACACTGTGAGATGAATTCACACATCACCAAGAAGTTTCTAAGAAAGCTTCTTTCTAGTTTTCATCTCTGGATATTTCCTTTGTCACTGTAATATTCATGGCGCTATGAAGTATCTAATTGCAGATTTCCAGAAAACTGTGCTAACAAACTGATCACTGAAGAGAAACGTGGAACTCTGTGAGTTGCATTCACACATGGCAATGCAGTTTCTCAGAAAGCTTCTCTTTAGTTATTATGTGAGGATAATTCCTTTATCACCATGGGCCCCAATAGGCTCCCAAATATCACTTTGCAGTTTCCACGAAAAGAGTGTTAGCAAACTGCTTCTTGAGGCAGAGGTTGTAACTCTGTAAGATGAACTCACAGATCAGAAAGAAGTTTCCCAGAAAGCTTCTTTCACGTTTTGAACTTACGAAATTTCCTTTATCAGCGTAGCCCTCAATGTGATCCAAAGAAGCCCTTCTCAGTTTCCCCAAAGACAGTGTTAATGGACTGCTCCACGAAACATAAGTGTAACTCTGTGAGATGAATTCACATATCACCAAGAAGTTCCTAAGAAACCTTCTTTCTAGTTTTCGTCTGTGGATATTTCCTTTGTCACTGTAATGTTCATGGAGCTATGAAGTATCTAATTGCAGATTTCCGGAAAACTGTGCTAACAAACTGATCACTGAAGAGAAACATGTAACTCTGTGAGTTGCATTCACACATGGCAATGCCGGTTCTCAGAAAGCTTCTCTTTAGTTATTATGTGAGGATAATTCCTTTATCACCATGGGCCCCAATAGGCTCCCAAATATCACTTTGCAGATTCCACAAAAAGAGTGTTAGCAAACTGCTTCTTGAGGTAAAGTTTGTAACTCTGTGAGATGAACTCACAGATCAGAAAGAAGTTTCTCAGAAAGCTTCTTTCACGTTTTGAACTTATGAAATTTTCTTTATCAGCGTAGGCCTCAATGTGATCCAAAGAAGCCCTTCTCAGATTCCTCAAAGACAGTGTTAATGGACTGCTCCAGTGAAACATAAGTGTAAATTTGTGAGATGAATTCACACATCACCAAGAAGTTTCTAAGAAAGCTTCTTTCCACTTTTCATCTGTGGATATTTCCTTTGTCATTGTAATGTTCATGGCGCTACGAAGTATCTAATTGCAGATTTCCAGACAACTGTGCTAACAAACTGATCACTGAAGAGAAACGTGTAACTCTGTGAGTTGCATTCACACATGGCAATGCAGTTTTTCAGAAAGCTTCTCTTTAGTTATTATGTGAGGATAATTCCTTTATCACCGTGGGCCCCAATACCCTTCCAAATATCACTTTGCAGATTCCACGAAAAGGGTGTTAGCAAACTGCTTCTTGAGGCAGAGGTTGTAACTCTGTGAGATGAACTCACAGATCAGAAAGAAGTTTCTCAGAAAGCTTCTTTCACGTTTTGAACGGATGAAATTTCCTTTATCAGCATAGGCCTCAATGTGATCCAAAGAAGCCCTTCTCAGATTCCTCAAAGACAGTGTTAATGGACTGCTTCACGAAACATAAGGATAACTCTGTGAGTTGAATTCACACATCACCAAGAAGTTTCTAAGAAAGCTTCTTTCTAGTTTTCATCTGTGGTTATTTCCTTTGTCACTGTAATGTTCATGGCGCTATGAAGTATCAAATTGCAGATTTCCAGAAAACTGTGCTAACAAACTGATCACTGAAGAGAAACGTGTAACTCTGTGGTTTGCTTTCACACATGGCAATGCAGTTTCTCAGAAAGCTTCTCTTTAGTTATTATGTGAGGATATTTCCTTTATCACCATGGGCCCCAATAGGCTCCCAAATATCACTTTGCAGATTCCACGAAAGAGTGTTAGAAAACTGCTTCTTGAGGCAGAGGTTGTAACTCTGTGAGATGAACTCACAGATCATAAAGAAGTTTCTCACAAAGCTTCTTTCACGTTTTGAACGGATGAAATTTCCTTTATCAGCGTAGGCCTCAAAGTGATCCAAAGAACCCCTTCTCAGTTTCCCCAAAGACAGTGTTAATGGACTGCTCCACGAAACATAAGTGTAACACTGTGAGATGAATTCACACATCACCAAGAAGTTTCTAAGAAAGCTTCTTTCCAGTTTTCATATGTGGATATTTCCTTTGTCACTGTAATGTTCATGGAGCTATGAAGTATCTAATTGCAGATTTTCGGAAAACTGTGCTAACAAACTGATCACTGAAGAGAAACGTGTAACTCTGTGAGTTGCATTCACACATGGCAATGCAGTTTCTCAGAAAGCTTCTCTTTAGTTATTATGTGAGGATAATTCCTTTATCACCATGGGCCCCAATAGGCTCCCAAATATCACTTTGCAGATTCCACGAAAGGAGTGTTAGCAAACTGCTTCTTGAGGCAGAGGTTGTAACTCTGTGAGATGAACTCACAGATAAGAAAGAAGTTTCTCAGAAAGCTTCTTTCACGTTTTGAACGGATGAAATTTCCTTTTTCAGCGTAGGCCTCAATGTGATCCAAAGAAGCCCTTCTCAGATTCCTCAAAGACAGTGTTAATGGACTGCTCCACGAAACATAAGTGTAACTCTGTGAGATGAATTCACATCACCAAGAAGTTTCTAAGAAAGGTTCTTTCTAGTTTTCATCTGTGGATATTTCCTTTGTCACTGTAATGTTCATGGCGCTAGGAAGTATCTAA
>NW_022142120.1:0-26693 GCF_007565055.1 Rhinopithecus roxellana | reverse complement strand
TTGAGGAATCTGAGAAGGGCTTCTTTGGATCACATTGAGGCCTACGCTGATAAAGGAAATTTCATCCGTTCAAAACGTGAAAGAAGCTTTCTGAGAAACTTCTTTCTGATCTGTGAGTTCATCTCACAGAGTTACAACGTCTGCCTAAGAAGCAGTTTGCTAACACTCTTTTCGTGGAATCTGCAAAGTGATATTTGGGAGCCTATTGGGGCCCATGGTGATAAAGGAAATATCCTACATAATAACTAAAGAAGATAATCTTTCTGAGAAACTTCATTGCCATGTGTGAATGCAACTCACCGACGTCACCGTTTCTCTCAGTGATCAGGTTTGTTAGCACAGGTTTGCTGGAAATCTGGCAATTAGGATACTTCGTAAGCGCCAGTGACACTACAGTGACCAAAGGAAATATCCAGGATGCAACTAGAAAGAAGCTTTCTTAGAAACTTCTTGGTGATGTGTGAATTCATCTCACAGAGTTACACTTATGTTTCGTGGAGCTAGTCCATTAACACTGTCTTTGAGGAAATCTAGAAGGGCTTCTTTGGATCACATTGAGGCCCTAACGCTGATACAGCAATTTCATAAGTTCAAACGTGAAGAAAGCTTTATGAGAAACTTCTTCGGATCTTGTAGTTCATCTCACAGAGTTACAAAACTTCTGCCTCAAGAAGCAGTTTGCTAACACTCCTTTCGTGGAATCTGTCAAAGTGATATTGGGAGCCTATTGGTGCCCATGGTGATAAAGGAATGATCCTCACATAATACTAAAGATAAGCTTTCTGAGAACTGCATTGCCATGTGTGAATGCAACCACAGATTTACACAGTTCTCTTCAGTGATCAGTTTGTTAGCACAGTTTTCTGGAAATCTGCAATTAGGTACTTCGTAGCGCCATGAACATTACAGTGACAAAGGAAATATCCACAGATGAAAACTAGAAAGAAGCTTTCTTAGAAACTTCTTGGTGATGTGGTGAATTCATCTCACATAGAGTTACACTTATGTTCGTGGAGCAGTCCATTAACACTGTCTTTGAGGAAATCTGAGAAGGGCTTCTTGGATCACATTGAGGCCTACGCTGATAAAGGAAATTTCATCCGTTCAAAACGTGAAAGAAGCTTTCTGAGAAACTTCTTTCTGATCTGTGAGTTCATCTCACAGAGTTACAACCTCTGCCTCAAGAAGCAGTTTGCTAACACTCTTTCGTGGAATCTGCAAAGTGATATTTGGGAGCCTATTGGGGCCCATGGTGATAAAGGAAATATCCTCACATAATAACTAAAGAGAAGCTTTCTGAGAAACTGCATTGCCATGTGTGAATGCAACTCACAGAGTTACACGTTTCTCTTCAGTGATCAGTTTGTTAGCACAGTTTTCTGGAAATCTGCAATTAGATACTTCATAGCGCCATGAACATTACAGTGACAAAGGAAATATCCACAGATGAAAACTAGAAAGAAGCTTTCTTAGAAACTTCTTGGTGATGTGTGAATTCATCTCACAGAGTTACACTTATGTTTCGTGGAGCAGTCCATTAACACTGTCTTTGAGGAATCTGAGAAGGGCTTCTTTGGATCACATTGAGGCCTACGCTGATAAAGGAAATTTCATCCGTTCAAAACGTGAAAGAAGCTTTCTGAGAAACTTCTTTCTGATCTGTGAGTTCATCTCACAGAGTTACAACCTCTGCCTCAAGAAGCAGTTTGCTAACACTCTTTTCGTGGAATCTGCAAAGTGATATTTGGGAGCCTATTGGGGCCCATGGTGATAAAGGAATTATCCTCACATAATAACTAAAGAGAAGCTTTCTGAGAAACTGCATTGGCATGTGTGAATGCAACTCACAGAGTTACACGTTTCTCTTCAGTGATCAGTTTGTTAGCACAGTTTTCTGGAAATCTGCAATTAGATACTTCATAGCGCCATGAACATTACAGTGACAAAGGAAATATCCACAGATGAAAACTAGAAAGAAGCTTTCTTAGAAACTTCTTGGTGATGTGTGAATTCATCTCACAGAGTTACACTTATGTTTCGTGAAGTAGTCCATTAACACTGTCTTTGAGGAATCTGAGAAGGGCTTCTTTGGATCACATTGAGGCCTACGCTGATAAAGGAAATTTCATCCGTTCAAAACGTGAAAGAAGCTTTCTGAGAAACTTCTTTCTGATCTGTGAGTTCATCTCACAGAGTTACAACGTCTGCCTAAAGAAGCAGTTTGCTAACACTCTTTTCGTGGAATCTGCAAAGTGATATTTGGGAGCCTATTGGGGCCCATGGTGATAAAGGAATTATCCTCACATAATAACTAAAGAGAAGCTTTCTGAGAAACTGCATTGCCATGTGTGAATGCAACTCACAGAGTTACACGTTTCTCTTCAGTGATCAGTTTGTTAGCACAGTTTTCTGGAAATCTGCAATTAGATACTTCATAGCTCCATGAACATTACAGTGACAAAGGAAATATCCACAGATGAAAACTAGAAAGAAGCTTTCTTAGAAACTTCTTGGTGATGTGTGAATTCATCTCACAGAGTTACACTTATGTTTCGTGGAGCAGTCCATTAACACTGTCTTTGAGGAATCTGAGAAGGGCTTCTTTGGATCACATTGAGGCCTACGCTGATAAAGGAAATTTCATCCGTTCAAAACGTGAAAGAAGCTTTCTGAGAAACTTCTTTCTGATCTGTGAGTTCATCTCACAGAGTTACAACCTCTGCCTCAAGAAGCAGTTTGCTAACACTCTTTTCGTGGAATCTGCAAAGTGATATTTGGGAGCCTATTGGGGCCCATGGTGATAAAGGAATTATCCTCACATAATAACTAAAGAGAAGCTTTCTGAGAAACTGCATTGCCATGTGTGAATGCAACTCACAGAGTTACACGTTTCTCTTCAGTGATCAGTTTGTTAGCACAGTTTTCTGGAAATCTGCAATTAGATACTTCATAGCTCCATGAACATTACAGTGATAAAGGAAATATCCACAGATGAAAACTAGAAAGAAGCTTTCTTAGAAACTTCTTGGTGATGTGTGAATTCATCTCACAGAGTTACACTTATGTTTCGTGGAGCAGTCCATTAACACTGTCTTTGGGAAACTGAGAAGGGCTTCTTTGGATCTACTTTGAGGCCTACGCTGATAAAGGAAATTTCATCCGTTCAAAACGTGAAGAAGCTTTCTGAGAAACTTCTTTCTAGATCTGTGAGTTCATCTCACAGGTTACAACCTCTGCCTCAAGAAGCAGTTTGCTAACACTCTTTTCGTGGAATCTGCAAATGTGATATTTGGGAGCCTATTGGGGCCCATGGTGATAAAGGAATATCCTCACATAATAACTAAAGAGAAGCTTTCTGAGAAACTGCAGTGCCAAGTGTGAATGCAACTCACAGAGTTACACGTTTCTCTTCAGTGATCAGTTTGTTAGCACAGTTTTCTGGAAATCTGCAATTAGATACTTCATAGCGCCATGAACATTACAGTGACAAAGGAAATATCCACAGATGAAAACTAGAAAGAAGCTTTCTTAGAAACTTCTTGGTGATGTGTGAATTCATCTCACAGAGTTACACTTATGTTTCGTGGAGCAGTCCATTAACACTGTCTTTGAGGAATCTGAGAAGGGCTTCTTTGGATCACATTGAGGCCTACGCTGATAAAGGAAATTTCATCCGTTCAAAACGTGAAAGAAGCTTTCTGAGAAACTTCTTTCTGATCTGTGAGTTCATCTCACAGAGTTACAACCTCTGCCTCAAGAAGCAGTTTGCTAACACTCTTTCGTGGAATCTGCAAAGTGATATTTGGGAGCCTATTGGGGCCCATGGTGATAAAGGAAATATCCTCACATAATAACTAAAGAGAAGCTTTCTGAGAAACTGCATTGCCATGTGTGAATGCAACTCACAGAGTTACACGTTTCTCTTCAGTGATCAGTTTGTTAGCACAGTTTTCTGGAAATCTGCAATTAGATACTTCATAGCGCCATGAACATTACAGTGACAAAGGAAATATCCACAGATGAAAACTAGAAAGAAGCTTTCTTAGAAACTTCTTGGTGATGTGTGAATTCATCTCACAGAGTTACACTTATGTTTCGTGGAGCAGTCCATTAACACTGTCTTTGAGGAATCTGAGAAGGGCTTCTTTGGATCACATTGAGGCCTACGCTGATAAAGGAAATTTCATCCGTTCAAAACGTGAAAGAAGCTTTTCTGAGAAACTTCTTTCTGATCTGTGAGTTCATCTCACAGAGTTACAACCTCTGCCTCAAGAAGCAGTTTGCTAACACTCTTTTCGTGGAATCTGCAAAGTGATATTTGGGAGCCTATTGGGGCCCATGGTGATAAAGGAATTATCCTCACATAATAACTAAAGAGAAGCTTTCTGAGAAACTGCATTGCCATGTGTGAATGCAACTCACAGAGTTACACGTTTCTCTTCAGTGATCAGTTTGTTAGCACAGTTTTCTGGAAATCTGCAATTAGATACTTCATAGCGCCATGAACATTACAGTGACAAAGGAAATATCCACAGATGAAAACTAGAAAGAAGCTTTCTTAGAAACTTCTTGGTGATTTGTGAATTCATCTCACAGAGTTACACTTATGTTTCGTGGAGCAGTCCATTAACACTGTCTTTGAGGAATCTGAGAAGGGCTTCTTTGGATCACATTGAGGCCTACGCTGATAAAGGAAATTTCATCCGTTCAAAACGTGAAAGAAGCTTTCTGAGAAACTTCTTTCTGATCTGTGAGTTCATCTCACAGAGTTACAACCGTCTGCCTCAAGAAGCAGTTTGCTAACACTCTTTTCGTGGAATCTGCAAAGTGATATTTGGGAGCCTATTGGGGCCCATGGTGATAAAGGAATTATCCTCACATAATAACTAAAGAGAAGCTTTCTGAGAAACTGCATTGCCATGTGTGAATGCAACTCACAGAGTTACACGTTTCTCTTCAGTGATCAGTTTGTTAGCACATTTTTCTGGAAATCTGCAATTAGATACTTCATAGCTCCATGAACATTACAGTGATAAAGGAAATATCCACAGATGAAAACTAGAAAGAAGCTTTCTTAGAAACTTCTTGGTGATGTGTGAATTCATCTCACAGAGTTACACTTATGTTTCGTGGAGCAGTCCATTAACACTGTCTTTGGGGAAACTGAGAAGGGCTTCTTTGGATCACATTGAGGCCTACGCTGATAAAGGAAATTTCATCCGTTCAAAACGTGAAAGAAGCTTTCTGAGAAACTTCTTTCTGATCTGTGAGTTCATCTCACAGAGTTACAACCTCTGCCTCAAGAACCAGTTTGCTAACACTCTTTTCGTGGAATCTGAAAAGTGATATTCGGGAGCCTATTGGGGCCCATGGTGATAAAGGAAATATCCTCACATAATAACTAAAGAGAAGCTTTCCGAGATACTTCATTGCCATGTGTGAATGCAACTCACAGAGTTACACGTTTCTCTTCAGTGATCAGTTTGTTAGCACAGTTTTCTGGAAATCTGCAATTAGATACTTCATAGCTCCATGAACATTACAGTGACAAAGGAAATATCCACAGATGAAAACTAGAAAGAAGCTTTCTTAGAAACTTCTTGGTGATGTGTGAATTCATCTCACAGAGTTACACTTATGTTTCGTGGAGCAGTCCATTAACACTGTCTTTGAGGAATCTGAGAAGGGCTTCTTTGGATCTCATTGAGGCCTACGCTGATAAAGGAAATTTCATCCGTTCAAAACGTGAAAGAAGCTTTCTGAGAAACTTCTTTCTGATCTGTGAGTTCATCTCACAGAGTTACAACGTCTGCCTCAAGAAGCAGTTTGCTAACACTCTTTTCGTGGAATCTGCAAAGTGATATTTGGGAGCCTATTGGGGCCCATGGTGATAAAGGAAATATCCTCACATAATAACTAAAGAGAAGCTTTCCGAGAAACTGCATTGCCATGTGTGAATGCAACTCACAGAGTTACACGTTTCTCTTCAGTGATCAGTTTGTTAGCACAGATTTTCTGGAAATCTGCAATTAGATACTTCATAGCGCCATGAACATTACAGTGACAAAGGAAATATCCACAGATGAAAACTAGAAAGAAGCTTTCTTAGAAACTTCTTGGTGATGTGTGAATTCATCTCACAGAGTTACACTTATGTTTCGTGGAGCAGTCCATTAACACTGTCTTTGAGGTATCTGAGAAGGGCTTCTTTGGATCACATTGAGTCCTACGCTGATAAAGGAAATTTCATAAGTTCAAAACGTGAAAGAAGCTTTATGAGAAACTTCTTTCTGATCTGTGAGTTCATCTCACAGAGTTACAACGTCTGCCTCAAGAAGTAGTTTGCTAACACTCTTTTCGTGGAATCTGCAAAGTGATATTTGGGAGCCTATTGGGGCCCATGGTGATAAAGGAATTATCCTCACATAATAACTAAAGAGAAGCTTTCTGAGAAACTGCATTGCCATGTGTGAATGCAACTCACAGAGTTACACGTTTCTCTTCAGTGATCAGTTTGTTAGCACAGTTTTCTGGAAATCTGCAATTAGATACTTCATAGCTCCATGAACATTACAGTGACAAAGGAAATATCCACAGATGAAAACTAGAAAGAAGCTTTCTTAGAAACTTCTTGGTGATGTGTGAATTCATCTCACAGAGTTACACTTATGTTTCGTGGAGCAGTCCATTAACACTGTCTTTGAGGAATCTGAGAAGGGCTTCTTTGGATCACATTGAGGCCTACGCTGATAAAGGAAATTTCATCCGTTCAAAACGTGAAAGAAGCTTTCTGAGAAACTTCTTTCTGATCTGTGAGTTCATCTCACAGAGTTACAACCTCTGCCTCAAGAAGCAGTTTGCTAACACTCTTTTCGTGGAATCTGCAAAGTGATATTTGGGAGCCTATTGGGGCCCATGGTGATAAAGGAATATCCTCACATAATAACTAAAGAGAAGCTTTCTGAGAAACTGCATTGCCATGTGTGAATGCAACTCACAGAGTTACACGTTTCTCTTCAGTGATCAGTTTGTTAGCACAGTTTTCTGGAAATCTGCAATTAGATACTTCATAGCGCCATGAACATTACAGTGACAAAGGAAATATCCACAGATGAAAACTAGAAAGAAGCTTTCTTAGAAACTTCTTGGTGATGTGTGAATTCATCTCACAGAGTTACACTTATGTTTCGTGGAGCAGTCCATTAACACTGTCTTTGAGGAATCTGAGAAGGGCTTCTTTGGATCACATTGAGGCCTACGCTGATAAAGGAAATTTCATCCGTTCAAAACGTGAAAGAAGCTTTCTGAGAAACTTCTTTCTGATCTGTGAGTTCATCTCACAGAGTTACAACCTCTGCCTCAAGAAGCAGTTTGCTAACACTCTTTTCGTGGAATCTGAAAAGTGATATTTGGGAGCCTATTGGGGCCCATGGTGATAAAGGAAATATCCTCACATAATAACTAAAGAGAAGCTTTCTGAGAAACTTCATTGCCATGTGTGAATGCAACTCACAGAGTTACACGTTTCTCTTCAGTGATCAGTTTGTTAGCACAGTTTTCTGGAAATCTGCAATTAGATACTTCGTAGCGCCATGAACATTACAGTGACAAAGGAAATATCCACAGATGAAAACTAGAAAGAAGCTTTCTTAGAAACTTCTTGGTGATGTGTGAATTCATCTCACAGAGTTACACTTATGTTTCGTGGAGCAGTCCATTAACACTGTCTTTGAGGAATCTGAGAAGGGCTTCTTTGGATCACATTGAGGCCTACGCTGATAAAGGAAATTTCATCCGTTCAAAACGTGAAAGAAGCTTTCTGAGAAACTTCTTTCTGATCTGTGAGTTCATCTCACAGAGTTACAACCTCTGCCTCAAGAAGCAGTTTGCTAACACTCTTTTCGTGGAATCTGCAAAGTGATATTTGGGAGCCTATTGGGGCCCATGGTGATAAAGGAAATATCCTCACATAATAACTAAAGAGAAGCTTTCTGAGAAACTTCATTGCCATGTGTGAATGCAACTCACAGAGTTACACGTTTCTCTTCAGTGATCAGTTTGTTAGCACAGTTTTCTGGAAATCTGCAATTAGATACTTCGTAGCGCCATGAACATTACAGTGACAAAGGAAATATCCACAGATGAAAACTAGAAAGAAGCTTTCTTAGAAACTTCTTGGTGATGTGTGAATTCATCTCACAGAGTTACACTTATGTTTCGTGGAGCAGTCCATTAACACTGTCTTTGAGGAATCTGAGAAGGGCTTCTTTGGATCACATTGAGGCCTACGCTGATAAAGGAAATTTCATAAGTTCAAAACGTGAAAGAAGCTTTATGAGAAACTTCTTTCTGATCTGTGAGTTCATCTCACAGAGTTACAACCTCTGCCTCAAGAAGCAGTTTGCTAACACTCTTTTCGTGGAATCTGCAAAGTGATATTTGGGAGCCTATTGGGGCCCATGGTGATAAAGGAAATATCCTCACATAATAACTAAAGAGAAGCTTTCTGAGAAACTGCATTGCCATGTGTGAATGCAACTCACAGAGTTACACGTTTCTCTTCAGTGATCAGTTTGTTAGCACAGTTTTCTGGAAATCTGCAATTAGATACTTCATAGCTCCATGAACATTACAGTGACAAAGGAAATATCCACAGATGAAAACTAGAAAGAAGCTTTCTTAGAAACTTCTTGGTGATGTGTGAATTCATCTCACAGAGTTACACTTATGTTTCGTGGAGCAGTCCATTAACACTGTCTTTGGGGAAACTGAGAAGGGCTTCTTTGGATCACATTGAGGCCTACGCTGATAAAGGAAATTTCATCCGTTCAAAACGTGAAAGAAGCTTTCTGAGAAACTTCTTTCTGATCTGTGAGTTCATCTCACAGAGTTACAACTTCTGCCTCAAGAAGCAGTTTGCTAACACTCTTTTCGTGGAATCTGCAAAGTGATATTTGGGAGCCTATTGGGGCCCATGGTGATAAAGGAAATATCCTCACATAATAACTAAAGAGAAGCTTTCTGAGAAACTGCATTGCCATGTGTGAATGCAACTCACAGAGTTACACGTTTCTCTTCAGTGATCAGTTTGTTAGCACAGTTTTCTGGAAATCTGCAATTAGATACTTCATAGCGCCATGAACATTACAGTGACAAAGGAAATATCCACAGATGAAAACTAGAAAGAAGCTTTCTTAGAAACTTCTTGGTGATGTGTGAATTCATCTCACAGAGTTACACTTATGTTTCGTGGAGCAGTCCATTAACACTGTCTTTGAGGAATCTGAGAAGGGCTTCTTTGGATCACATTGAGGCCTACGCTGATAAAGGAAATTTCATCCGTTCAAAACGTGAAAGAAGCTTTCTGAGAAACTTCTTTCTGATCTGTGAGTTCATCTCACAGAGTTACAACCTCTGCCTCAAGAAGCAGTTTGCTAACACTCTTTCGTGGAATCTGCAAAGTGATATTTGGGAGCCTATTGGGGCCCATGGTGATAAAGGAAATATCCTCACATAATAACTAAAGAGAAGCTTTCTGAGAAACTGCATTGCCATGTGTGAATGCAACTCACAGAGTTACACGTTTCTCTTCAGTGATCAGTTTGTTAGCACAGTTTTCTGGAAATCTGCAATTAGATACTTCAGTAGCGCCATGAACATTACAGTGACAAAGGAAATATCCACAGATGAAAACTAGAAAGAAGCTTTCTTAGAAACTTCTTGGTGATGTGTGAATTCATCTCACAGAGTTACACTTATGTTTCGTGGAGCAGTCCATTAACACTGTCTTTGAGGAATCTGAGAAGGGCTTCTTTGGATCACATTGAGGCCTACGCTGATAAAGGAAATTTCATAAGTTCAAAACGTGAAAGAAGCTTTCTGAGAAACTTCTTTCTGATCTGTGAGTTCATCTCACAGAGTTACAACGTCTGCCTCAAGAAGCAGTTTGCTAACACTCTTTTCGTGGAATCTGCAAAGTGATATTTGGGAGCCTATTGGGGCCCATGGTGATAAAGGAATTATCCTCACATAATAACTAAAGAGAAGCTTTCTGAGAAACTGCATTGCCATGTGTGAATGCAACTCACAGAGTTACACGTTTCTCTTCAGTGATCAGTTTGTTAGCACAGTTTTCTGGAAATCTGCAATTAGATACTTCATAGCGCCATGAACATTACAGTGACAAAGGAAATATCCACAGATGAAAACTAGAAAGAAGCTTTCTTAGAAACTTCTTGGTGATGTGTGAATTCATCTCACAGAGTTACACTTATGTTTCGTGGAGCAGTCCATTAACACTGTCTTTGAGGAATCTGAGAAGGGCTTCTTTGGATCACATTGAGGCCTACGCTGATAAAGGAAATTTCATCCGTTCAAAACGTGAAAGAAGCTTTCTGAGAAACTTCTTTCTGATCTGTGAGTTCATCTCACAGAGTTACAACCTCTGCCTCAAGAAGCAGTTTGCTAACACTCTTTTCGTGGAATCTGAAAAGTGATATTTGGGAGCCTATTGGGGCCCATGGTGATAAAGGAAATATCCTCACATAATAACTAAAGAGAAGCTTTCTGAGAAACTTCATTGCCATGTGTGAATGCAACTCACAGAGTTACACGTTTCTCTTCAGTGATCAGTTTGTTAGCACAGTTTTCTGGAAATCTGCAATTAGATACTTCGTAGCGCCATGAACATTACAGTGACAAAGGAAATATCCACAGATGAAAACTAGAAAGAAGCTTTCTTAGAAACTTCTTGGTGATGTGTGAATTCATCTCACAGAGTTACACTTATGTTTCGTGGAGCAGTCCATTAACACTGTCTTTGAGGAATCTGAGAAGGGCTTCTTTGGATCACATTGAGGCCTACGCTGATAAAGGAAATTTCATCAGTTCAAAACGTGAAAGAAGCTTTCTGAGAAACTTCTTTCTGATCTGTGAGTTCATCTCACAGAGTTACAACCTCTGCCTCAAGAAGCAGTTTGCTAACACTCTTTTCGTGGAATCTGCAAAGTGATATTTGGGAGCCTATTGGGGCCCATGGTGATAAAGGAATTATCCTCACATAATAACTAAAGAGAAGCTTTCTGAGAAACTGCATTGCCATGTGTGAATGCAACTCACAGAGTTACACGTTTCTCTTCAGTGATCAGTTTGTTAGCACAGTTTTCTGGAAATCTGCAATTAGATACTTCATAGCTCCATGAACATTACAGTGACAAAGGAAATATCCACAGATGAAAACTAGAAAGAAGCTTTCTTAGAAACTTCTTGGTGATGTGTGAATTCATCTCACAGAGTTACACTTATGTTTCGTGGAGCAGTCCATTAACACTGTCTTTGGGGAAACTGAGAAGGGCTTCTTTGGATCACATTGAGGCCTACGCTGATAAAGGAAATTTCATCCGTTCAAAACGTGAAAGAAGCTTTCTGAGAAACTTCTTTCTGATCTGTGAGTTCATCTCACAGAGTTACAACCTCTGCCTCAAGAAGCAGTTTGCTAACACTCTTTTCGTGGAATCTGCAAAGTGATATTTGGGAGCCTATTGGGGCCCATGGTGATAAAGGAAATATCCTCACATAATAACTAAAGAGAAGCTTTCTGAGAAACTGCATTGCCATGTGTGAATGCAACTCACAGAGTTACACGTTTCTCTTCAGTGATCAGTTTGTTAGCACAGTTTTCTGGAAATCTGCAATTAGATACTTCATAGCGCCATGAACATTACAGTGACAAAGGAAATATCCACAGATGAAAACTAGAAAGAAGCTTTCTTAGAAACTTCTTGGTGATGTGTGAATTCATCTCACAGAGTTACACTTATGTTTCGTGGAGCAGTCCATTAACACTGTCTTTGAGGAATCTGAGAAGGGCTTCTTTGGATCACTTTGAGGCCTACGCTGATAAAGGAAATTTCATCAGTTCAAAACGTGAAAGAAGCTTTCTGAGAAACTTCTTTCTGATCTGTGAGTTCATCTCACAGAGTTACAACGTCTGCCTCAAGAAGCAGTTTGCTAACACTCTTTTCGTGGAATCTGCAAAGTGATATTTGGGAGCCTATTGGGGCCCATGGTGATAAAGGAATTATCCTCACATAATAACTAAAGAGAAGCTTTCTGAGAAACTGCATTGCCATGTGTGAATGCAACTCACAGAGTTACACGTTTCTCTTCAGTGATCAGTTTGTTAGCACAGTTTTCTGGAAATCTGCAATTAGATACTTCATAGCGCCATGAACATTACAGTGACAAAGGAAATATCCACAGATGAAAACTAGAAAGAAGCTTTCTTAGAAACTTCTTGGTGATGTGTGAATTCATCTCACAGAGTTACACTTATGTTTCGTGGAGCAGTCCATTAACACTGTCTTTGAGGAATCTGAGAAGGGCTTCTTTGGATCACATTGAGGCCTACGCTGATAAAGGAAATTTCATCCGTTCAAAACGTGAAAGAAGCTTTCTGAGAAACTTCTTTCTGATCTGTGAGTTCATCTCACAGAGTTACAACCTCTGCCTCAAGAAGCAGTTTGCTAACACTCTTTTCGTGGAATCTGCAAAGTGATATTTGGGAGCCTATTGGGGCCCATGGTGATAAAGGAAATATCCTCACATAATAACTAAAGAGAAGCTTTCTGAGAAACTGCATTGCCATGTGTGAATGCAACTCACAGAGTTACACGTTTCTCTTCAGTGATCAGTTTGTTAGCACAGTTTTCTGGAAATCTGCAATTAGATACTTCATAGCGCCATGAACATTACAGTGACAAAGGAAATATCCACAGATGAAAACTAGAAAGAAGCTTTCTTAGAAACTTCTTGGTGATGTGTGAATTCATCTCACAGAGTTACACTTATGTTTCGTGGAGCAGTCCATTAACACTGTCTTTGAGGAATCTGAGAAGGGCTTCTTTGGATCACATTGAGGCCTACGCTGATAAAGGAAATTTCATCAGTTCAAAACGTGAAAGAAGCTTTCTGAGAAACTTCTTTCTGATCTGTGAGTTCATCTCACAGAGTTACAACCTCTGCCTCAAGAAGCAGTTTGCTAACACTCTTTTCGTGGAATCTGCAAAGTGATATTTGGGAGCCTATTGGGGCCCATGGTGATAAAGGAATTATCCTCACATAATAACTAAAGAGAAGCTTTCTGAGAAACTGCATTGCCATGTGTGAATGCAACTCACAGAGTTACACGTTTCTCTTCAGTGATCAGTTTGTTAGCACAGTTTTCTGGAAATCTGCAATTAGATACTTCATAGCGCCATGAACATTACAGTGACAAAGGAAATATCCACAGATGAAAACTAGAAAGAAGCTTTCTTAGAAACTTCTTGGTGATGTGTGAATTCATCTCACAGAGTTACACTTATGTTTCGTGGAGCAGTCCATTAACACTGTCTTTGAGGAATCTGAGAAGGGCTTCTTTGGATCACATTGAGGCCTACGCTGATAAAGGAAATTTCATCCGTTCAAAACGTGAAAGAAGCTTTCTGAGAAACTTCTTTCTGATCTGTGAGTTCATCTCACAGAGTTACAACCTCTGCCTCAAGAAGCAGTTTGCTAACACTCTTTTCGTGGAATCTGAAAAGTGATATTTGGGAGCCTATTGGGGCCCATGGTGATAAAGGAAATATCCTCACATAATAACTAAAGAGAAGCTTTCTGAGAAACTGCATTGCCATGTGTGAATGCAACTCACAGAGTTACACGTTTCTCTTCAGTGATCAGTTTGTTAGCACAGTTTTCTGGAAATCTGCAATTAGATACTTCATAGCGCCATGAACATTACAGTGACAAAGGAAATATCCACAGATGAAAACTAGAAAGAAGCTTTCTTAGAAACTTCTTGGTGATGTGTGAATTCATCTCACAGAGTTACACTTATGTTTCGTGGAGCAGTCCATTAACACTGTCTTTGAGGAAACTGAGAAGGGCTTCTTTGGATCACATTGAGGCCTACGCTGATAAAGGAAATTTCATCCGTTCAAAACGTGAAAGAAGCTTTCTGAGAAACTTCTTTCTGATCTGTGAGTTCATCTCACAGAGTTACAACCTCTGCCTCAAGAAGCAGTTTGCTAACACTCTTTTCGTGGAATCTGCAAAGTGATATTTGGGAGCCTATTGGGGCCCATGGTGATAAAGGAATTATCCTCACATAATAACTAAAGAGAAGCTTTCTGAGAAACTGCATTGCCATGTGTGAATGCAACTCACAGAGTTACACGTTTCTCTTCAGTGATCAGTTTGTTAGCACAGTTTTCTGGAAATCTGCAATTAGATACTTCATAGCGCCATGAACATTACAGTGACAAAGGAAATATCCACAGATGAAAACTAGAAAGAAGCTTTCTTAGAAACTTCTTGGTGATGTGTGAATTCATCTCACAGAGTTACACTTATGTTTCGTGGAGCAGTCCATTAACACTGTCTTTGAGGAATCTGAGAAGGGCTTCTTTGGATCACATTGAGGCCTACGCTGATAAAGGAAATTTCATCCGTTCAAAACGTGAAAGAAGCTTTCTGAGAAACTTCTTTCTGATCTGTGAGTTCATCTCACAGAGTTACAACCTCTGCCTCAAGAAGCAGTTTGCTAACACTCTTTTCGTGGAATCTGCAAAGTGATATTTGGGAGCCTATTGGGGCCCATGGTGATAAAGGAAATATCCTCACATAATAACTAAAGAGAAGCTTTCTGAGAAACTGCATTGCCATGTGTGAATGCAACTCACAGAGTTACACGTTTCTCTTCAGTGATCAGTTTGTTAGCACAGTTTTCTGGAAATCTGCAATTAGATACTTCATAGCGCCATGAACATTACAGTGACAAAGGAAATATCCACAGATGAAAACTAGAAAGAAGCTTTCTTAGAAACTTCTTGGTGATGTGTGAATTCATCTCACAGAGTTACACTTATGTTTCGTGGAGCAGTCCATTAACACTGTCTTTGAGGAATCTGAGAAGGGCTTCTTTGGATCACTTGAGGCCTACGCTGATAAAGGAAATTTCATCCGTTCAAAACGTGAAAGAAGCTTTCTGAGAAACTTCTTTCTGATCTGTGAGTTCATCTCACAGAGTTACAACCTCTGCCTCAAGAAGCAGTTTGCTAACACTCTTTTCGTGGAATCTGCAAAGTGATATTTGGGAGCCTATTGGGGCCCATGGTGATAAAGGAAATATCCTCACATAATAACTAAAGAGAAGCTTTCTGAGAAACTGCATTGCCATGTGTGAATGCAACTCACAGAGTTACACGTTTCTCTTCAGTGATCAGTTTGTTAGCACAGTTTTCTGGAAATCTGCAATTAGATACTTCATAGCGCCATGAACATTACAGTGACAAAGGAAATATCCACAGATGAAAACTAGAAAGAAGCTTTCTTAGAAACTTCTTGGTGATGTGTGAATTCATCTCACAGAGTTACACTTATGTTTCGTGGAGCAGTCCATTAACACTGTCTTTGAGGAATCTGAGAAGGGCTTCTTTGGATCACATTGAGGCCTACGCTGATAAAGGAAATTTCATCCGTTCAAAACGTGAAAGAAGCTTTCTGAGAAACTTCTTTCTGATCTGTGAGTTCATCTCACAGAGTTACAACCTCTGCCTCAAGAAGCAGTTTGCTAACACTCTTTTCGTGGAATCTGCAAAGTGATATTTGGGAGCCTATTGGGGCCCATGGTGATAAAGGAAATATCCTCACATAATAACTAAAGAGAAGCTTTCTGAGAAACTGCATTGCCATGTGTGAATGCAACTCACAGAGTTACACGTTTCTCTTCAGTGATCAGTTTGTTAGCACAGTTTTCTGGAAATCTGCAATTAGATACTTCATAGCGCCATGAACATTACAGTGACAAAGGAAATATCCACAGATGAAAACTAGAAAGAAGCTTTCTTAGAAACTTCTTGGTGATGTGTGAATTCATCTCACAGAGTTACACTTATGTTTCGTGGAGCAGTCCATTAACACTGTCTTTGAGGAATCTGAGAAGGGCTTCTTTGGATCACATTGAGGCCTACGCTGATAAAGGAAATTTCATCCGTTCAAAACGTGAAAGAAGCTTTCTGAGAAACTTCTTTCTGATCTGTGAGTTCATCTCACAGAGTTACAACTCTGCCTCAAGAAGCAGTTTGCTAACACTCTTTTCGTGGAATCTGCAAAGTGATATTTGGGAGCCTATTGGGGCCCATGGTGATAAAGGAAATATCCTCACATAATAACTAAAGAGAAGCTTTCTGAGAAACTGCATTGCCATGTGTGAATGCAACTCACAGAGTTACACGTTTCTCTTCAGTGATCAGTTTGTTAGCACAGTTTTCTGGAAATCTGCAATTAGATACTTCATAGCGCCATGAACATTACAGTGACAAAGGAAATATCCACAGATGAAAACTAGAAAGAAGCTTTCTTAGAAACTTCTTGGTGATGTGTGAATTCATCTCACAGAGTTACACTTATGTTTCGTGGAGCAGTCCATTAACACTGTCTTTGAGGAATCTGAGAAGGGCTTCTTTGGATCACTTTGAGGCCTACGCTGATAAAGGAAATTTCATACGTTCAAAACGTGAAAGAAGCTTTCTGAGAAACTTCTTTCTGATCTGTGAGTTCATCTCACAGAGTTACAACGTCTGCCTCAAGAAGCAGTTTGCTAACACTCTTTTCGTGGAATCTGCAAAGTGATATTTGGGAGCCTATTGGGGCCCATGGTGATAAAGGAAATATCCTCACATAATAACTAAAGAGAAGCTTTCTGAGAAACTGCATTGCCATGTGTGAATGCAACTCACAGAGTTACACGTTTCTCTTCAGTGATCAGTTTGTTAGCACAGTTTTCTGGAAATCTGCAATTAGATACTTCATAGCGCCATGAACATTACAGTGACAAAGGAAATATCCACAGATGAAAACTAGAAAGAAGCTTTCTTAGAAACTTCTTGGTGATGTGTGAATTCATCTCACAGAGTTACACTTATGTTTCGTGGAGCAGTCCATTAACACTGTCTTTGAGGAATCTGAGAAGGGCTTCTTTGGATCACATTGAGGCCTACGCTGATAAAGGAAATTTCATCCGTTCAAAACGTGAAAGAAGCTTTCTGAGAAACTTCTTTCTGATCTGTGAGTTCATCTCACAGAGTTACAACGTCTGCCTCAAGAAGCAGTTTGCTAACACTCTTTTCGTGGAATCTGCAAAGTGATATTTGGGAGCCTATTGGGGCCCATGGTGATAAAGGAATATCCTCACATAATAACTAAAGAGAAGCTTTCTGAGAAACTGCATTGCCATGTGTGAATGCAACTCACAGAGTTACACGTTTCTCTTCAGTGATCAGTTTGTTAGCACAGTTTTCTGGAAATCTGCAATTAGATACTTCATAGCTCCATGAACATTACAGTGACAAAGGAAATATCCACAGATGAAAACTAGAAAGAAGCTTTCTTAGAAACTTCTTGGTGATGTGTGAATTCATCTCACAGAGTTACACTTATGTTTCGTGGAGCAGTCCATTAACACTGTCTTTGAGGAATCTGAGAAGGGCTTCTTTGGATCACATTGAGGCCTACGCTGATAAAGGAAATTTCATCCGTTCAAAACGTGAAAGAAGCTTTCTGAGAAACTTCTTTCTGATCTGTGAGTTCATCTCACAGAGTTACAACGTCTGCCTCAAGAAGCAGTTTGCTAACACTCTTTTCGTGGAATCTGCAAAGTGATATTTGGGAGCCTATTGGGGCCCATGGTGATAAAGGAAATATCCTCACATAATAACTAAAGAGAAGCTTTCTGAGAAACTTCATTGCCATGTGTGAATGCAACTCACAGAGTTACACGTTTCTCTTCAGTGATCAGTTTGTTAGCACAGTTTTCTGGAAATCTGCAATTAGATACTTCGTAGCGCCATGAACATTACAGTGACAAAGGAAATATCCACAGATGAAAACTAGAAAGAAGCTTTCTTAGAAACTTCTTGGTGATGTGTGAATTCATCTCACAGAGTTACACTTATGTTTCGTGGAGCAGTCCATTAACACTGTCTTTGAGGAATCTGAGAAGGGCTTCTTTGGATCTCTTTGAGGCCTACGCTGATAAAGGAAATTTCATAAGTTCAAAACGTGAAAGAAGCTTTATGAGAAACTTCTTTCTGATCTGTGAGTTCATCTCACAGAGTTACAACGTCTGCCTCAAGAAGCAGTTTGCTAACACTCTTTTCGTGGAATCTGCAAAGTGATATTTGGGAGCCTATTGGGGCCCATGGTGATAAAGGAATTATCCTCACATAATAACTAAAGAGAAGCTTTCTGAGAAACTGCATTGCCATGTGTGAATGCAACTCACAGAGTTACACGTTTCTCTTCAGTGATCAGTTTGTTAGCACAGTTTTCTGGAAATCTGCAATTAGATACTTCATAGCTCCATGAACATTACAGTGACAAAGGAAATATCCACAGATGAAAACTAGAAAGAAGCTTTCTTAGAAACTTCTTGGTGATGTGTGAATTCATCTCACAGAGTTACACTTATGTTTCGTGGAGCAGTCCATTAACACTGTCTTTGAGGAATCTGAGAAGGGCTTCTTTGGATCACATTGAGGCCTACGCTGATAAAGGAAATTTCATCCGTTCAAAACGTGAAAGAAGCTTTCTGAGAAACTTCTTTCTGATCTGTGAGTTCATCTCACAGAGTTACAACCTCTGCCTCAAGAAGCAGTTTGCTAACACTCTTTTCGTGGAATCTGCAAAGTGATATTTGGGAGCCTATTGGGGCCCATGGTGATAAAGGAAATATCCTCACATAATAACTAAAGAGAAGCTTTCTGAGAAACTTCATTGCCATGTGTGAATGCAACTCACAGAGTTACACGTTTCTCTTCAGTGATCAGTTTGTTAGCACAGTTTTCTGGAAATCTGCAATTAGATACTTCATAGCGCCATGAACATTACAGTGACAAAGGAAATATCCACAGATGAAAACTAGAAAGAAGCTTTCTTAGAAACTTCTTGGTGATGTGTGAATTCATCTCACAGAGTTACACTTATGTTTCGTGGAGCAGTCCATTAACACTGTCTTTGAGGAATCTGAGAAGGGCTTCTTTGGATCACATTGAGGCCTACGCTGATAAAGGAAATTTCATCAGTTCAAAACGTGAAAGAAGCTTTCTGAGAAACTTCTTTCTGATCTGTGAGTTCATCTCACAGAGTTACAACCTCTGCCTCAAGAAGCAGTTTGCTAACACTCTTTTCGTGGAATCTGCAAAGTGATATTTGGGAGCCTATTGGGGCCCATGGTGATAAAGGAATTATCCTCACATAATAACTAAAGAGAAGCTTTCTGAGAAACTGCATTGCCATGTGTGAATGCAACTCACAGAGTTACACGTTTCTCTTCAGTGATCAGTTTGTTAGCACAGTTTTCTGGAAATCTGCAATTAGATACTTCATAGCTCCATGAACATTACAGTGACAAAGGAAATATCCACAGATGAAAACTAGAAAGAAGCTTTCTTAGAAACTTCTTGGTGATGTGTGAATTCATCTCACAGAGTTACACTTATGTTTCGTGGAGCAGTCCATTAACACTGTCTTTGAGGAATCTGAGAAGGGCTTCTTTGGATCACATTGAGGCCTACGCTGATAAAGGAAATTTCATCCGTTCAAAACGTGAAAGAAGCTTTCTGAGAAACTTCTTTCTGATCTGTGAGTTCATCTCACAGAGTTACAACCTCTGCCTCAAGAAGCAGTTTGCTAACACTCTTTTCGTGGAATCTGCAAAGTGATATTTGGGAGCCTATTGGGGCCCATGGTGATAAAGGAAATATCCTCACATAATAACTAAAGAGAAGCTTTCTGAGAAACTTCATTGCCATGTGTGAATGCAACTCACAGAGTTACACGTTTCTCTTCAGTGATCAGTTTGTTAGCACAGTTTTCTGGAAATCTGCAATTAGATACTTCGTAGCGCCATGAACATTACAGTGACAAAGGAAATATCCACAGATGAAAACTAGAAAGAAGCTTTCTTAGAAACTTCTTGGTGATGTGTGAATTCATCTCACAGAGTTACACTTATGTTTCGTGGAGCAGTCCATTAACACTGTCTTTGAGGAATCTGAGAAGGGCTTCTTTGGATCACATTGAGGCCTACGCTGATAAAGGAAATTTCATACGTTCAAAACGTGAAAGAAGCTTTCTGAGAAACTTCTTTCTGATCTGTGAGTTCATCTCACAGAGTTACAACCGTCTGCCTCAAGAAGCAGTTTGCTAACACTCTTTTCGTGGAATCTGCAAAGTGATATTTGGGAGCCTATTGGGGCCCATGGTGATAAAGGAATTATCCTCACATAATAACTAAAGAGAAGCTTTCTGAGAAACTGCATTGCCATGTGTGAATGCAACTCACAGAGTTACACGTTTCTCTTCAGTGATCAGTTTGTTAGCACAGTTTTCTGGAAATCTGCAATTAGATACTTCATAGCGCCATGAACATTACAGTGACAAAGGAAATATCCACAGATGAAAACTAGAAAGAAGCTTTCTTAGAAACTTCTTGGTGATGTGTGAATTCATCTCACAGAGTTACACTTATGTTTCGTGGAGCAGTCCATTAACACTGTCTTTGAGGAATCTGAGAAGGGCTTCTTTGGATCACATTGAGGCCTACGCTGATAAAGGAAATTTCATCCGTTCAAAACGTGAAAGAAGCTTTCTGAGAAACTTCTTTCTGATCTGTGAGTTCATCTCACAGAGTTACAACCTCTGCCTCAAGAAGCAGTTTGCTAACACTCTTTTCGTGGAATCTGCAAAGTGATATTTGGGAGCCTATTGGGGCCCATGGTGATAAAGGAATATCCTCACATAATAACTAAAGAGAAGCTTTCTGAGAAACTGCATTGCCATGTGTGAATGCAACTCACAGAGTTACACGTTTCTCTTCAGTGATCAGTTTGTTAGCACAGTTTTCTGGAAATCTGCAATTAGATACTTCATAGCGCCATGAACATTACAGTGACAAAGGAAATATCCACAGATGAAAACTAGAAAGAAGCTTTCTTAGAAACTTCTTGGTGATGTGTGAATTCATCTCACAGAGTTACACTTATGTTTCGTGGAGCAGTCCATTAACACTGTCTTTGAGGAATCTGAGAAGGGCTTCTTTGGATCACATTGAGGCCTACGCTGATAAAGGAAATTTCATCCGTTCAAAACGTGAAAGAAGCTTTCTGAGAAACTTCTTTCTGATCTGTGAGTTCATCTCACAGAGTTACAACTCTGCCTCAAGAAGCAGTTTGCTAACACTCTTTTCGTGGAATCTGCAAAGTGATATTTGGGAGCCTATTGGGGCCCATGGTGATAAAGGAAATATCCTCACATAATAACTAAAGAGAAGCTTTCTGAGAAACTGCATTGCCATGTGTGAATGCAACTCACAGAGTTACACGTTTCTCTTCAGTGATCAGTTTGTTAGCACAGTTTTCTGGAAATCTGCAATTAGATACTTCATAGCGCCATGAACATTACAGTGACAAAGGAAATATCCACAGATGAAAACTAGAAAGAAGCTTTCTTAGAAACTTCTTGGTGATGTGTGAATTCATCTCACAGAGTTACACTTATGTTTCGTGGAGCAGTCCATTAACACTGTCTTTGAGGAATCTGAGAAGGGCTTCTTTGGATCACATTGAGGCCTACGCTGATAAAGGAAATTTCATCCGTTCAAAACGTGAAAGAAGCTTTCTGAGAAACTTCTTTCTGATCTGTGAGTTCATCTCACAGAGTTACAACCTCTGCCTCAAGAAGCAGTTTGCTAACACTCTTTTCGTGGAATCTGCAAAGTGATATTTGGGAGCCTATTGGGGCCCATGGTGATAAAGGAATATCCTCACATAATAACTAAAGAGAAGCTTTCTGAGAAACTGCATTGCCATGTGTGAATGCAACTCACAGAGTTACACGTTTCTCTTCAGTGATCAGTTTGTTAGCACAGTTTTCTGGAAATCTGCAATTAGATACTTCATACTCCATGAACATTACAGTGACAAAGGAACTATCCACCGTTGGAAAATAGAAAGAAGCTTTCTTAGACACTTCTTGGTGATGTGTGAATTCATCTCACAGAGTTACACTTATGTTTCGTGGAGCAGTCCATTAACACTGTCTTTGAGGAATCTGAGAAGGGCTTCTTTGGATCACATTGAGGCCTACGCTGATAAAGGAAATTTCATCCGTTCAAAACGTGAAAGAAGCTTTCTGAGAAACTTCTTTCTGATCTGTGAGTTCATCTCACAGAGTTACAACCTCTGCCTCAAGAAGCAGTTTGCTAACACTCTTTCGATGGAATCTGAAAAGTGATATATGGGAGCCTATTGGGGCCCATGGTGATAAAGGAAATATCCTCACATAATAACTAAAGAGAAGCTTTCTGAGAAACTGCATTGCCATGTGTGAATGCAACTCACAGAGTTACACGTTTCTCTTCAGTGATCAGTTTGTTAGCACAGTTTTCTGGAAATCTGCAATTAGATACTTCATAGCGCCATGAACATTACAGTGACAAAGGAAATATCCACAGATGAAAACTAGAAAGAAGCTTTCTTAGAAACTTCTTGGTGATGTGTGAATTCATCTCACAGAGTTACACTTATGTTTCGTGGAGCAGTCCATTAACACTGTCTTTGAGGAATCTGAGAAGGGCTTCTTTGGATCACATTGAGGCCTACGCTGATAAAGGAAATTTCATCCGTTCAAAACGTGAAAGAAGCTTTCTGAGAAACTTCTTTCTGATCTGTGAGTTCATCTCACAGAGTTACAACCTCTGCCTCAAGAAGCAGTTTGCTAACACTCTTTTCGTGGAATCTGCAAAGTGATATTTGGGAGCCTATTGGGGCCCATGGTGATAAAGGAATATCCTCACATAATAACTAAAGAGAAGCTTTCTGAGAAACTGCATTGCCATGTGTGAATGCAACTCACAGAGTTACACGTTTCTCTTCAGTGATCAGTTTGTTAGCACAGTTTTCTGGAAATCTGCAATTAGATACTTCATAGCTCCATGAACATTACAGTGACAAAGGAAATATCCACAGATGAAAACTAGAAAGAAGCTTTCTTAGAAACTTCTTGGTGATGTGTGAATTCATCTCACAGAGTTACACTTATGTTTCGTGGAGCAGTCCATTAACACTGTCTTTGAGGAATCTGAGAAGGGCTTCTTTGGATCACTTTGAGGCCTACGCTGATAAAGGAAATTTCATCCGTTCAAAACGTGAAAGAAGCTTTCTGAGAAACTTCTTTCTGATCTGTGAGTTCATCTCACAGAGTTACAACTCTGCCTCAAGAAGCAGTTTGCTAACACTCTTTCGTGGAATCTGCAAAGTGATATTTGGGAGCCTATTGGGGCCCATGGTGATAAAGGAAATATCCTCACATAATAACTAAGAGAAGCTTTCTGAGAAACTTCATTGCCATGTGTGAATGCAACTCACAGAGTTACACGTTTCTCTTCAGTGATCAGTTTGTTAGCACAGTTTTCTGGAAATCTGCAATTAGATACTTCATAGCGCCATGAACATTACAGTGACAAAGGAAATATCCACAGATGAAAACTAGAAAGAAGCTTTCTTAGAAACTTCTTGGTGATGTGTGAATTCATCTCACAGAGTTACACTTATGTTTCGTGGAGCAGTCCATTAACACTGTCTTTGAGGAATCTGAGAAGGGCTTCTTTGGATCATCTTTGAGGCCTACGCTGATAAAGGAAATTTCATCCGTTCAAAACGTGAAAGAAGCTTTCTGAGAAACTTCTTTCTGATCTGTGAGTTCATCTCACAGAGTTACACCTCTGCCTCAAGAAGCAGTTTGCTAACACTCTTTCGTGGAATCTGAAAAGTGATATTTGGGAGCCTATTGGGGCCCATGGTGATAAAGGAAATATCCTCACATAATAACTAAAGAGAAGCTTTCTGAGAAACTGCATTGCCATGTGTGAATGCAACTCACAGAGTTACACGTTTCTCTTCAGTGATCAGTTTGTTAGCACAGTTTTCTGGAAATCTGCAATTAGATACTTCGTAGCGCCATGAACATTACAGTGACAAAGGAAATATCCACAGATGAAAACTAGAAAGAAGCTTTCTTAGAAACTTCTTGGTGATGTGTGAATTCATCTCACAGAGTTACACTTATGTTTCGTGGAGCAGTCCATTAACACTGTCTTTGAGGAATCTGAGAAGGGCTTCTTTGGATCACATTGAGGCCTACGCTGATAAAGGAAATTTCATCCGTTCAAAACGTGAAAGAAGCTTTCTGAGAAACTTCTTTCTGATCTGTGAGTTCATCTCACAGAGTTACAACCTCTGCCTCAAGAAGCAGTTTGCTAACACTCTTTTCGTGGAATCTGCAAAGTGATATTTGGGAGCCTATTGGGCCCATGGTGATAAAGGAAATATCCTCACATAATAACTAAAGAGAAGCTTTCTGAGAAACTGCATGGCCATGTGTGAATGCAACTCACAGAGTTACACGTTTCTCTTCAGTGATCAGTTGTTAGCACAGTTTTCTGGAAATCTGCAATTAGATACTTCATAGCGCCATGAACATTACAGTGACAAAGGAATTATCCACAGATGAAAACTAGAAAGAAAATTTCTTAGAAACTTCTTGGTGATGTGTGAATTCATCTCACAGAGTTACACTTATGTTTCGTGGAGCAGTCCATTAACACTGTCTTTGAGGAATCTGAGAAGGGCTTCTTTGGATCACATTGAGGCCTACACTGATAAAGGAAATTTCATCCGTTCAAAACGTGAAAGAAGCTTTCTGAGAAACTTCTTTCTGATCTGTGAGTTCATCTCACAGAGTTACAACCTCTGCCTCAAGAAGCAGTTTGCTAACACTCTTTTCGTGGAATCTGCAAAGTGATATTTGGGAGCCTATTGGGGCCCATGGTGTTAAAGGAAATATCCTCACATAATAACTAAAGAGAAGCTTCTGAGAAACTGCATTGCCATGTGTGAATGCAACTCACAGAGTTACACGTTTCTCTTCAGTGATCAGTTGTTACCACAGTTTTCTGGAAATCTGCAATTAGATACTTCATAGCGCCATGAACATTACAGTGACAAAGGAAATATCCACAGATGAAAACTAGAAAGAAGCTTTCTTAGAAACTTCTTGGTGATGTGTGAATTCATCTCACAGAGTTACACTTATGTTTCGTGGAGCAGTCCATTAACACTGTCTTTGAGGAATCTGAGAAGGGCTTCTTTGGATCTCTTTGAGGCCTACGCTGATAAAGGAAATTTCATCCGTTCAAAACGTGAAAGAAGCTTTCTGAGAAACTTCTTTCTGATCTGTGAGTTCATCTCACAGAGTTACAACCTCTGCCTCAAGAAGCAGTTTGCTAACACTCTTTTCGTGGAATCTGCAAAGTGATATTTGGGAGCCTATTGGGGCCCATGGTGATAAAGGAATTATCCTCACATAATAACTAAAGAGAAGCTTTCTGAGAAACTGCATTGCCATGTGTGAATGCAACTCACAGAGTTACACGTTTCTCTTCAGTGATCAGTTTGTTAGCACAGTTTTCTGGAAATCTGCAATTAGATACTTCATAGCGCCATGAACATTACAGTGACAAAGGAAATATCCACAGATGAAAACTAGAAAGAAGCTTTCTTAGAAACTTCTTGGTGATGTGTGAATTCATCTCACAGAGTTACACTTATGTTTCGTGGAGCAGTCCATTAACACTGTCTTTGAGGAATCTGAGAAGGGCTTCTTGGATCACATTGAGGCCTACGCTGATAAAGGAAATTTCATCCGTTCAAAACGTGAAAGAAGCTTTCTGAGAAACTTCTTTCTGATCTGTGAGTTCATCTCACAGAGTTACAACCTCTGCCTCAAGAAGCAGTTTGCTAACACTCTTTTCGTGGAATCTGCAAAGTGATATTTGGGAGCCTATTGGGGCCCATGGTGATAAAGGAATATCCTCACATAATAACTAAAGAGAAGCTTTCCTGAGAAACTGCATTGCCATGTGTGATGCCAACTCACAGAGTTACACGTTTCTCTTCAGTGATCAGTTTGTTAGCACAGTTTTCTGGAATCTGCAATTTAGATACTTCAGTAGCGCCCATAGGAACATACAGTGACAAAGGAAATATCCAAGAGGAAAAACTAGAAAGAAGCTTTCCTTAGAAACTTCTTGTGATGGTGTGAATTCATCTTCACAGAGCTATACTTATGTTTCGTGGAGCAGTCCCATTAACACTGTCTTTGAGGAATCTGAGAAGGGCTTCTTTGGACTCTTTGAGGCCTACGCTGATAAAGGAAATTTCATAAGTTCAAAACGTGAAAGAAGCTTTCTGAGAAACTTTTCTGATCTGTGAGTTCATCTCACAGAGTTACAACGTCTGCCTCAAGAAGCAGTTTGCTAACACTCTTTTCGTGGAATCTGCAAAGTGATATTTGGGAGCCTATTGGGGCCCATGGTGATAAAGGAATTATCCTCACATAATAACTAAAGAGAAGCTTTCTGAGAAACTGCATTGCCATGTGTGAATGCAACTCACAGAGTTACACGTTTCTCTTCAGTGATCAGTTTGTTAGCACAGTTTTCTGGAAATCTGCAATTAGATACTTCATAGCTCCATGAACATTACAGTGACAAAGGAAATATCCACAGATGAAAACTAGAAAGAAGCTTTCTT